>NW_023425449.1:72500-225000 GCF_014108245.1 Pipistrellus kuhlii
AGCTGTCGGTCCCACTGTGCGCAGGCCGGGGAAGATGTCCCTTCGGTGTTGTGCACATTCATGATGGCCATCCCAGGCGGCCTCCTGGCTGACCCTCGGCGCTGTCCTGAGCTCAGTGTAAGAGAGGCAGGGCCTCCAGCCCGGGGATCTGAGGGCCCCGAGGAGATGAGCCCTGGGATGGAACAGCCTGGGGAACTGGGATGGGACCCTGTCCCGCATGGCAGGGGTTGAGAGCACAGGTTCAAAACGAGGAGCAGCTGGGGGCGGGGGGAGTGGGAAGGGGCCCAGGTAGGAATGCCACTCAGTAGGCATTTGTCAGTTTCTCGTGTTGTCACCATGGACTGTAAGAACTTTGGAGCCCTTATTTAGGCCCACAGAGTGTGGTTAGAGTGGTTTGTTGCTGTATTAATAACAGTATTACTTTTCACTCGTTTATCGTTTCTGAATTCTCTTTCCATTTTGTGTTTCAGTTGGACTCCTCCCCCATTTCACTTGCGCCTCTACTTTGTAGAAATCGTACTCGTCTTTCAGTGGCTGAGAGATGTTGACGTGGACACTTAAGCTCATAATTCGTGAAGATCGTATCCCCCCGCTCCCCAAACGCTGTGTCTCCAATTACCTTCCAGAGTAAGAATCTGCTGCAGTCACAGTGCCCAGAGCGGCCGGCTCCTTCCTCTGGAAGCTCACCTCCTGGGCACTGCCATGTGGGGCGGATTTGTGTGTAAGTTACTCTTCAATAGAGTCACTTTGAAAATCTTGCTGCTCGCTCCTCGTTCCTCGCACAGCTCTCCTGCTTCTTTCTCTAAACGAGCTGCTCAGGCCCTCGCCGGCTTGGCTCAGCGGGAAGTGTCAGCCCGCACACTGAAGGGTTCCGGGTTCAGTGTCGGTCAAGGGCATGTCCCTCAGGCTCGATCCCTGGCCCTGGTCAGGGTATGTGTGGGAGCCAACCACTGGATGTCTCTCTCTCTCTCTCAGTGTTTCTGTGTCTCTTCCCCCTTCCTTTCACTCTCTCTAAAAAACTAATGGGAAAATATCCTCAGGTGAGGACTAATAGCAACAAAAACGTGGGCAGACTTCGTGGACACGTCATGGGGATGACAGGGGTGGTAGTGTGCCCGTGGAAAGGTGCTCAGTCCCCCATGCAGGAGGAAAGGCACACGCACACACGGGCTGGGTTCTGTGTTAGAGGAGTGACAGTGCGTGTGGATGAGGATGTGGAGCAGCTGGAACCCTGGCACGCTGTGGCCGGAGTACAGAATGGTGGTCAGGGTAGAGAAATTTGTTGGCAAAGTTTTTTTAAAATCACCTGAGCACATGCTTCTATTGATTTTTTTTTTGAGAAAGAAAGGGAGGAGGCGAAAGAAACATCAATGTGAGAGTGAAACATCGATTGGCTGTCTCCCACACACACTCCAATTGGGGATCGAACCACAATCTGGGCACGTGTCCCGAGTGAGTCAACCCACCTTGGTGCAGGAAGAACTGGCCGGGAATGTCGATTTTTTTATAAAGTTAAAAACTCAGTGATAACAGCAATTCCAAGGCACTCACCCAAGAGGAACAAAGAGGCATTTACGAATACTTGTACATAAATGTTCAACAGTTTTATTCTCAACAGTCCAAGCTGGAAACTCAAATTTCTAACAACAGAGGAAGAATAAAGGATGGTTTATACAATCGAACATGACTCAGCGAAGAGAAGAGCTACTGAGTCTTTAAAGCATGCCAAAACGGAAAGGATTAGACACAGGAGTACATACCGTATGCACCCATTCCTGTTGAGTCCTAGAACAAGCAAACGTACCGACGCCGACAGTCTGGAGCTGGGGTGGGACCAACGGAGAGCCGAAGGGAGCCCTTTGGGCGATGGGAAGGTTACTTCCCGATTACGGTGGTGGGGACTTGGAGCACGTTAAGACGCTGTACACTTGAAATAGGTGTTCGTACTGAGTGGAAACCGGACCGGAAGGAAGGCGATTGAAATGGGCTGCTGATACCTGAGTCTGCAACGCACGTCAGGTGTGAGCTCCTTTAAAACCGCTCATTCCCTAAGCTTCCAGGATTGCTGCTACTGGTTAACTCAAAATGACTCCGTGGGCAAAGCAGCAATTTCACAAGTGGGGGTTTTGGTTAATGTTTAGATCAAGGAAATCCAGAGGCCTCACTGGCCAGGTATCCGCTGTGTGGTAAACCCCCTGCTTCTGAACAGCTCCATGCCACTCCCCACTTCTGCTCGATTCCCTTCGTTCCATCTCCTCCAGCTGACAAGGGCTCATCTCTGTGGACCAGTTCAGAGGCGATGCCAGCCTCCGCCTTGCTTACGCTCCCACACGGCCAGGAACACGTGTTTCCATGCGTCGCTCACTGTGCGGGACCTGGCCTCCCTACAGACGTGGAATGACCTCAGGTTCTATGCGCCTTCCCAGGACTGACCGCTGATCGTTACAGGTTGAAACACTTTCAAGTAATTGACAGGAGCCAGTGAGTAGAAAAGGGAGAGGAGAGGTGAGTTCAGAGGCAGAGTGATGTCTGTGCTGGGCCCCTCCCCGGGGTGAACCAGAGAGACGCAGGCACGGAGTGAGACCGTGCTCCCCGAATCCCCGAAGCCAGCGCGTGGCCCTGGCCGAGCTCTGACAGCGGCAGCGCGAGGGGACGGGCTTCCACTGGCCACGC
Organism: Pipistrellus kuhlii; assembly: GCF_014108245.1. NCBI lineage: Eukaryota > Metazoa > Chordata > Mammalia > Chiroptera > Vespertilionidae > Pipistrellus > Pipistrellus kuhlii. The sequence continues at coordinate 75,174 of NW_023425449.1, forward strand.
CTGTGACTTGCGGCTTGAGGACGAGCAGAAGACACTGACTAGCTAAGACGCATTCCCGCCGCCCAGCGCTGAGCTTCACAAAGCAAGGACAAAACCCAGTGTTTTCAAACAGCAGCAAGAAGCAACAGCGCTGGAGCGGCCCGTACGCAGCTGGGGGCGGGCTTTCTGACTGTCCTGGCTGGACACCAGGGACATAGAAACCAGTCGGATGTGACCTGTCCACAAAGAATCGGCAGTGCAACGAGACACACAAACACGATTCTCACGTATCGGAGTAAACGCAGTAACGCGCGGAGGGACGGCAGCCGCCCCGCGGGGAAGGGGCCCAGCCGGACGTGATGCTGCTGGCCTCTGTGTCTTGAGGAGCCGGGGCAGGAGAGGGAGAGCGCAGGGAGAGCTCGGACACGCGGAGTGTCGTCAGTGCTGCCTCGGCGCCGAGTGAGGTGGTGGGAGATGAGGCTCCAGGAAGCAGAAGACCTTAGGATGCAGGGAGGGAGCTGGGAAGGGCCCAAGGACCACAGGGAAGCCCGGCAGTTCTCCGTGCCTCTTCTGACAGATCTAAATCGCTCCATCGCTCTGTTTAGTGAGCATAGTTCTCCTCCAAGGGGCCTTAACCGGGGGAACTGCGATTGTGCAGGGACATCTAGAGACCAAGCTCTGGCCCCAAACCCCTGTGCCGGCTCAGCCAGCTGTCTCCAGGCAGCTCCCCCGGGGACACAGGTTCCTGGCCGGCCAGTCGGCACGGCTGCACAGCAGGCGTGGCCCTGCTGACTCTGGGAAACGCTGATGTGTCCAGAGGCACCTGAGCCCCAACACTCATGCCACCCACGGCCAACATCACGGACGTGGAGCAGAATTACAGGTCTGTAGGATCGCCCTGACTTACAGGTTTCTCACCCAAATGTGCGGGGGCCTTACTCAGGGGAAGCCCCTCCTGAGTAACACCTTGATGATTTTTAAAGTTTGGGCGATTGTGGAAATCTTTCCCATACTGACTACAGTCGTACAGTTTCTCTTCAGTGTGGATCTTCTGGTGCTGAAGGAAGTTGGACCTCTGAATGAACCCTTTCCCACAGTAACTGCACACGTAGGGCTTCTCTCCGGTGTGAATGATCTGGTGCAGCAGCAGCTTGGAGCTCTGGATGAAGGCTTTGCCGCAGTCCTTACACTCAAAGGGCCTGTCCCCCGTGTGGATCTTCTGATGTTCCGTGAGATGAGCTTTCTGCAGGAAGGCTTTGCCACACTCCTTGCATTCGTAGACCCTCTCCCCAGTGTGAATTTTCTGGTGTCGGATGAGGTATGAACTCAGGAAGAAAGCTTTCCCACACTCATTGCACTCGTAGAGCTTCTCTCCAGTGTGAATTCTCTGATGCTGCGTGAAGTTGGATGTCTGGCTGAAGCGCTTCCCACACTCGTTGCAGACGTAGGGCCTCTCCCCGGTGTGGATCCGCTGGTGCTGGATGAGCTTCGAGCTCCTGATGAAGGCTTTGCCACACTCGTTGCATTCAAAGGGCCTCTCTCCAGTGTGAATCCTCTGATGTTCGATGAGGTCCGAGCGGTGACGGAAGGCCTTCCCACACTCCTTACACTCATACTGCTTCACTTCGGTGTGGATCTGGTAGTGTCGAATGAGGCTGGAGCTCCTAATGAAGGACTTCCCGCACTCGTTGCACTCGTAGGGCCTTTCTCCCGTGTGGATCCTCTGGTGCCGGATGAGTAACGAGCTCTGACTAAAGCCTTTCCCACATTCCTTGCATTCAAAAGGCCTCTCCCGGGTATGGACGCGCTGGTGTCGAATCAGGTCTGAGCTGTGACAGAAGGCTTTCCCGCACTGAGTGCACTTGAATGGCTTTTCTCCTGTGTGCGCTCGCTGGTGCTCCATGAGCTCTGCGCAGTGAGCAAAGTCTTTCCCACAAGCATTGCACACGTAGAGTCCTTCTCCGGTGTGAACTCTCTGGTGCTCAACGAGGTGGGAGCTCTGGCTGAAGGCTTTCCCACACCGGTCACACCTGTAAGGCTTCTCCCCAGCATGGGAAACCTGGTGTCTAACGAGGTCCGAGATAAACGGGAAGCTTTGGCCACACGTCCCGCATGGGTGGGCTTCCCCTTCCATGAGTTCCGTCTGGAGGATGAGGAGGTCTGAGCGCAGGATGGGGCTGCCTCTGCACCCACCTCCCCCCTGGACTGCCTCTCCTGTTTGGATCTTCCAATGAGTAACCGTCACCTGCTCGACACCTCCCTCCCGAGATGGGGGGCTCTGCCCGTCCAGGTTCCCCAGCAGCCCTCCTGATCCTGGAGCAGAGACCTCCCCAGACTCGGGGGCAGGAGTCTCCGTCACTGTGAGTGTTTCTGACATGGCCCTTGGCGGATTTCCATTCCCAGAAATTCAGACTCCAGGGTCACCTTCTCACCAGTTCCTGCATCAGAACCTGAAATAAAACAGAGGTAAGATCATCATCTGCCTCATTCATAGACAGGAACCTGCGGGAGCGGGTGGGGGTGAAATACCCACAACTCAGGCACGTGCCCTTGACTGGAACCGATTTTGGACAGTCTGCCAGCCGACACTCTAGCCACTGAGCCAAACCGGCTAGGGATCCATTGATTTTTAGAGAGAGTGGGAGAAAGAGAAAGAGAGCAATGTCAATGTGAGAGAAGCACGTTGATTGGTTGCTTCCTGCATAAGCCCTGACTAGGGCCGGACCAGGTAGGAGCCTGCAACTGAGGTATGTGCCCTCGACCAGATTCAGGGCCCTCTGGTCCACAGGCCAACGCTCTATCCATTGAGCCAACCAGCCAGGGCAGCACTTGAGATTTTAGTAGGCACATGGCCACCCAGCCAGTGACTACATTTCCCAGAGTCACCAGAGGCTGGTGTGACCCTGTGACGAAGGTGCGGCCTGTCTCCCCCCGCCCCCAGGTGCCCCCCTACATGTGGACGGGGCCCAGCAGCCAGGCTCTGTCGCGCGAGGGGCGCAGCCAGCACCCGCCTGTGAGAAGGAACCGGAGAAATCAAGTTTCCTGTTGGGACACTCGTTCTGAATCCGTTACAGCAACGTGAGCCCAGCTGGCCCCGGAGGCAGCGCTCCCCGCGAGAGAGGGCTGAACCGAACCCGCTAACGGACCACGCTGCGCTGGGCACGCCACGCCAAGGTCTGGCGACACAGCTTCCTGCAGGCGGCCCCTCGGCGTGGCCGTGACGCAGCCCGGAGGCCACAGCCCGCGGAGAACGTTTCTCTCCTTAAAGACCCACTGACTTGGTGTAAAAACACCGGCCACCTGTTTCTAAGAATCACTTTAGCTTGTTACTTTTCAAGATAGGAAGGTAAACAATGCTGAGAGAAACTTAAAAACCCTCAGCAGCCCCACAGGTCAGTACTGTTACCCGTTAATACACACTCACCCAGACCCCTCCTTAGTCACCCACTCACCTACACGCCATCTTTAAAGATAAAGATGAGCCCTAGCTGCTGTGGACCTAGCTTCAGCCTGCGGACTGAAGGGTCCTGGGTTCATTTCCGGTCAAGGGCACATGCCCGGGTTGTGGGCTCAATCCCCAGTAGGGGGAGTGCAGGAGGCAGCTGATCAAGGATTCTCTCTCATCACTGTTGTTTCTTTTTGTCTCTCCCTTCCTCTCTGAGATCAATGAAAAGATTATTAAAAGTAAATAAATAAAGACGGGACCACACTATGCCCACCCACCTGGGACCTCCCCACCTGCACCCCGCATTCTTTGTTCCTCCGATGGATCCCGAGTCCCTGCGCCCACCAGGCACCGAGCAGCGTGGCCCTGCACCCCCGTGTCCTGAGGACAGGTGCTCCCTGAGGTGCAGAGGTCGCGACTGAAAGGCATGGGAGCACCTGTCGGCACCCAGCCCCTCCTCCTGGTGGGACAGCTCCTCTGTAGCAGCCTGCAGCACTGGGGGGGGCAGAGGGGGACCCCAAGGAGAGGCTGCAGCCAGCCGGTGAGTCTAACTGGCCCTCAGCCTGGGGAGCTCAGGGCCGCTCATCCCACCTGCGGCCGGCAGAACCGGGACGCTTTGCTCTTCGCCTGCCTCACGGGTTCAGAACTGGGGGGAAGAGGGGTGCCCCTGGAGCCTGAAGCAGGCATATTCCTTCGCCCGGACCCGCACACTCACCAACACCCCTCCCGACCTGAAGAGGAGCTGGGACTGTTTATTTGCAGACAAGGAAACGCAGGCCGGGCCAGGAAGGGGCAGAGTTAGGTCAGGCCCAGGTCTGCTGCCTCCGGTGCCGCTGCCAGGCGGAGGGCTGCTCCCTTTGCGGGTGACTGTGGCACCGACAGGGCTGCTTTACCGGCTGGATGGGTATTACTAAAGCAAGCTCACAGTGCAAGCCTGATCATTCCCCATAATTTAGGAAATAGGATCTACACGGAGGGGCCAGATTTTATGCGTTCAGAGATCATCATCTGGCCACTCGGTGTGTATGGATACCTGAAAACAGCTAGCACAGGTGCTGCATCGGTGCAGTTTTTTAACTTCAGAGGAAGTTTTCAAAGTCAGGTATACTGGGCTTTGAATAAACACTCAGCTAAACACCAGCAAGCTTTCCATTATGCTCAGCTCCCCTTCTATCAAGAAAAATAAAATTGGTGCTCGAATCCAGGACCCAGGTGGGTGGGCATAGAGTGGTCCTGTCTTTACTTATTTTAAAAATATCTTTTTATTGATTTCAGAGAGGAAGAGAGAAGGGGTGGGGAGGGGAGGGGGGAGAGAGAGAGAGAGAGAGAGAGAGGGAGAAAGAGAGGGAGAACCATCAATGATGAGAGAATCATTGATCAGCTGCCTCCTGCACGCCTCCCCACTGGGGATGGAACCCACAAACCAGGCATGTGCCCGGAATTGAACCCAGGACTCTTCAGTCCACAACACCCTTCTTTCATTTAAAGAAACCAGATGAGGGGGGAAAAAGAGAAGCTAAAGGAAGTGAACAAAGAAGTAAAAACACACCATCCTCTGCTGGGTAAAATACACAGGCATTGTACACGCACAGCCGGCGCTCAGGGCGTGGGCAGGCCTGGGAGCTGGAGAGGAAGGAGAGCTGAGCTGGGAGCTCGAACCTGAGCAGCCCGGAGCGGCTCGGTGGCAACGGGAGGGACTAGCAACCAAACCGTGCCTCTCACCCGGCACCGGTGAGGGGCCTCGGCTCCCAGGGCCCTCACGAGAGGGAGCAGGAGGTGCGCTTCGGCTGGAGAATAAGGAGTACGAGCAGCAGCCGCTGAGAGAGTGGGCTGGAGCCGCTCGGACCCCGTGCCCCTGTGCGCCCCCATCAGCCTGTGCTCCTGCCGCTGCGTGAGGAGGGACCTGTGCGCTGCTGAGTGCTTCCCTGGTTTTCTTTCTTTCTTTTTTAAATTGACTTATTACAGAGAGGAAGGGAGAGGGATAGAGTTAGAAACATCGATGGGAGAGAAACATCCATCAGCTGCCTCCCCCACACCTCTCACTGGGGATGTGCCTGCAACCAAGGCACATGCCCTTGACTAGAATCAAACCTGGACCCGAGTCCACAGGCCAACACTCTATCCACTGAGCCACACCGGTTAGGGCTTCCCTGGTTTTCTTACGTCCTTCTCACACCACCCTCCTCATCACCGCCCTCCTCACCACCCCCTCCCTTCCCCTCTCCTCCCCAACGCCATCCCGCTTCTGCCCCCAGGGCTCTGCCCAGGACGTCACCCTTCTAGCTCCCGTGTCCAGTGTCCTTGCACCTGTCACCGTCTAGGCCCAGGCAGCACCGCACAGCCGGACAGCTCCCAGCTCCCTCCCGGCTTCCAGGGCGCCGCCCAGGGGTCAGCTGCTCCCCGGAAGGGGTGCCCTGGCACCGCCCGCCCGCGGGCTCAGGGCTGAGCTGATTCCGGTCAGGCACCTGCTGCCTGGGTGGCGGCTCCATCCCCCGTGGGGGGGCCGGAGGCGGCCGGTCAGGGATTCTCTCCCCAGGGATGTCTCTCTCCCTCCTCTCTGACATCAGTGGGAACGTGTACAACGTTACACTGTGATCGGGGCCCCGGCCCCGGCCCCGCGGGAGGAGCGGGGTGTGTGGAAGCTTGGGGAGCCCGGCACCCGCCGCTGCTGTCACTCACCCCCCTGGGCCTGGGGGGCTGCGGAAAGAGGGGTGCTGGGAGCTAGGGCACCTCAGGCCCCGAGGACGCCGCGACCGTGACGTGGCGTGTGGGCCGGACATCAGACGGGGGAGCCTTCAGAGACCCCCTCCCGCACCCGGGCCGGGCCTCCTGCTCACAGGGCCTCGGGGCCCCCGCGGTGCAGCGTCCCCGACAGCTCCTCGGGCGGGGCGGCCGCGGTCCCCACCGGCCCCCACCGGCCCGGCCGCCGCAGGGAGGAGCGGGGCGCCCCCGGGAGACCGGCTCCCCGAGGCCCCGGCTCCGGACCCCGTGCGGGGCCGGCCACGCTCCGCCCGCCGCCCGCCCCGCCCGATCCGCCCGCCCCGCCTCTCCCGCGGCCGAGCGGCCACTCACCGGCGCCCCGCGGCGAGGAGACCGCGCCCCGCGGCGAGCCCGGCGCCCGCCCGCAGGCCGGCGACAAAGCCCGCAGGCGTCCGCACTCCGGGGCCGGAAGTCCGGCCAGGCCCCGCCCCTGGACTTCCGGGTCGGCTCTAGGCGGCCTCTCGGTGGTCGGGCCTTCCGGCAGGGCGAGGCGGGCGGAGAGGGAGGGAGGGCGGGGAGGGGGAGAGGAGAGGGGTCGGGGCTGCCCCGCAGCGTGGCGGGGTCTAGTCTCCCGTGAGCTGTCCACGGAGACGCTGACCCCGGAGGCCCCTTCCTCCAGCCGCTCCGGCCCGTGCGGGCTCCGGAGGAGCGGGGCTGCCACAACCGGTGTGGTTCAGTGGATAGAGCGTCGCCTGCGGACTGAAGGGTCCTGGGTTCGATTCCGGTCAAGGGCAGGTACCTTGGTTGCGGGCACATCCCCAGTAGGGCAGTGTTTTTCAACCTTTTTTGGGCAAAGGCACACTTGTTTCATGAAAAAGATCACGAGGCACACCACCATTAGAAAATGTTAAAAAATTTAACTCTGTGCCTATATTGACTATATATAAAGTAATTCTCTTGAATAGGAATCAAATAAACACAAAGAAAGTATTTTATAATTACTTTATTATGAAATATTAAGTAAACAAAATAGTGAAAAATTATAAAATTCTTGTCTTGTCTGCACCTACGGCACACCAGGCAACATCTCGTGTGCCGCGGAACAGCGGTTGAAAAACGCTGCAGTAGGGGATGAGCAAGAGGCCCCTGATCGATGATTCTCATCGATGTTTCTCTCTATCCCTCTCTCTTCCTCTCTGTAAAAAAAATCAATAAAACATATTAATCAAACAAACAATAAAACAACAGGGCAAAGTCAATTATTTACCAGCTTAAGAAGAAGGGTTGTGTGCTGATAGGAAAAAAACGCGGAGGTAAGAGAAGTAGTAAGTGAAATGCCTCGATATTAAACAAAACTGAGCAAACAATTGAAGAAGATCTGCGCGTAATTTTAAAAGGAATTCGTGACAAGTTTTCAAATGTAAACAACTTTGCCTTAAGCCAGCATCCCGTTGAGCCAGGGCGGGTGAAGGCAGCTAGGCCTGGGCGCCTGCCCGCGACGGGGCGGGGCCTAAAGGTGGTATGGGCGAGGCCTAGAGGTGTTGTGGGGCGGGGCCTAAAGATGGTGTGGCGGGGGGCTTAGAGGTGGTGTGGGCGGGGCTTGAGCGAGCGCGGGAGGCGGGGTCGAAGGTCTGCGCAGGGGCGGCCTGGAAACGTGCACGTCGGGGAGCGGAGCCTTGAGGTGGGGGGGCTCAGACTGAGCGCATGAGCGGGGGAAGGCGGAGTCCAGGGACCGAGTAGAGGGGCGGGGCCTGGGGGCAGCCCCATGTCGAGACAGGAAAAGGGGCGGGGCCTGAGCCAGGATGGGGCGGGCCTGTGGGAGGAAGAGGAGGAGCCGGTAGAGAACCCGCCCACCGCGCGTGGAATGGGTCAGCTTGGCTGGCATTTCTTTATTTTTCTTCTTTATTGATTTAGGTATCACATCTGTGTCTTTATCCCACCATTATCCTCCCCCCCACCCATTGGCTGGAGTTTCTCGGGCGAACTCGGGCATTGGGGTCGCAGCCCCCAGACCAAGGCGGGACCACCGTGGGCTCCCGCTGGACCCGGTCGGTAGCCGGGTCGGCCGTGGTGGGCTCCACACCCGTCGCGGACCCTGCCCCGCAGTCCGGCCGGCTCTGCGGCAACACCAGGGCTAGTCCCAGCCGGCGCGCCTCGGCTTCTCCGCTAGTAACTGCCGCTCCTCCCAATTGGGGCTGGAGCCTCTCCTCTCGTGCTTCCCACCCTCCCCAGTGGGGTCTCGCCCTGCGCCCCGGCCGGTTGTGGCCCGAGCAACCTGAGGCCACGGCGCCGGGATCAGACCCGCCCGCGGATGCAGACCCTGCGAGAACTACATTTCCCAGGATGCCGCGCGGCCCGGGAGTCCACTTCTCGGCAGCGCTGCGCGCGCGCGGCAGGACTCCATGTCCCCGCATGCCACGGGGCACCCGGGCCCGCCCCCCACCTGGCTCCGGCGCGCGGCTGCACACGGCCAGCGCCGGAAGTGGCCACCGGCAGCCGGGCAGGTGGGGTGGAGTGGGTGCAGGTGAGACCCCTAGAACATCGAGGGGGCGGGGGAGACGTCGCGAGCCGGGCCTGGGCCCTGGGCGCTCCCTGACTGCTGGGAGCCTGAGGGGTGCTGGGGCCCGGGGGCGTGGATGGGTATCCCGGGCGGAGCGGGTCCTGGGGACGGGGGAGGGGGCCTGGCTGCCGGCACTGTGGAAGGGGCCCGGGGAGGGCTGGGGGCGTGGGAGGGAACCCGCGGGCTCTAGGTGGCTCTGGCCTAAGGAGGGGTCCGAGGGAGCGGTGGGGGGCTGGACGCCCGGGGTCTCCCCACAGGCCTGCTGCTGGGCTGCCTGTGCGGGCGGAGCAGCGGGTGTCTGGGCGGGGCCCTCCTGTCGGGGCTGGACAGGGGGCCCTGCCGCGGGGTCAGGCCTTCCGGTAGGGTCTCGAGCCGATTTCCAGGCCCCAAGATAGGGTACTCGAGGGCTGTGGTGCGCCGAGGCTTGGGACAGGTGGAACGTGGGTCAGGCGGTCTTGGCTGGGAGGGGAGGAGGGATGACTCGAGCGGGGGGTGGGGTGGCAGGGCAGCATCCTGAGCCAGCCCTTGGACGGTGGGGGCCCAGTGCCAAGGCAGGGCCCCTGAAAGAGCACCCCGGGCGCCTAGGGTTCTGTTGGAGAGAAACACCATGGCCTCACCCTCACACCCCCTTTGGCTGTCAGGTGCAGCCGCCATGGGTGAGCCCCAGGGGTCCATGCGGATCCTGGTGACAGGGGGCTCCGGGCTGGTGGGCAGAGCCATCCAGAAGGTGGTAGTCGACGGGGCCAGGTTGCCAGGAGAGGACTGGGTGTTCGTCTCCTCCAAGGACGCCGATCTCACGTGAGTGAGCCCATCCCTGGAGTACTCCTCCCCCCTGGCCCTCCCCCGACAGAGCTCTGGGCCTGGCGGCCTCTGGTCCGCACCCTCCCCGCCAGGTGGCTGGCGTGGCCTGGGTGTGACAGCGCTGCTCCGGGGCAAACATCCTCCTACACCCTCCCAGCAGCGGGCCCTGACCTGGCACCTCGCCTCGATGGGCCCTGCCCAGCCCGTCTGCAGTTCCGCAGACCCGCGGCTAGTCCCCTCGGCCTTCCGGACGCTGACCGCCCGCTGTCCCCAGGGACGCTGAGCAGACCCGAGCCCTGTTCGAGAAGGTCCGGCCCACGCACGTCATCCATCTTGCTGCCATGGTGGGGGGCCTGTTCCGGAATATTAAATACAACCTGGACTTCTGGGTGAGCATGGGAGCCGGCAGCCGGCTTCTGGGAACTCCCTGGCTGGCTTCCCACACTCAGTGCTAGGAAGGCCCCTGGGCACAGCTGTGGGCGGAGGAGCAGGCAGGTGGGTCTGGGGGGCACTTGGCCTAACAGGACGAGCCGGGGAGCTGCCCTGTAGGCGGGGGGAGCTGAGGACACACAACTGGTTCCTGCCCCTGGAGCTTCCAGATGCTCCTGCTCCCGGACCGCTGTCCCAGCGGCTCGGAGCCTGGTGCGCCAGGCGCGGCTGTGTGACCTGGGCCCCGGTCTGTGGCATGTGCTCTCGGGGGCACGGGGCCCGCTGTAGGGGACAGGAGGAGAATGGCCTCACATTCAGCCCTGCACCCGGCACTGGGACGGCAGAAGCTCGGACCAGCTTCTGCCCGGGGCCCGTCGGCCAGGGCCCTCCTTCCAGTCACCACCTTCTCTGCAGCCTAGCCACCCTCTCCCTTCTCCCCAGGCCAGTCCACATGTCCAAATCCAGGGGGCAGGTGGGGCCCCAGGAGGGTGGGGACGGGGCAGGATCGTGGGGTGAGTGCCGCTGGGACGGGTAAGCTGGGCCTCTGAGCTCCTTCGGCCCCTGCCTGGGCAGCCCCGTAGCTGGGGCCCTGTCCTGAGCTGAGGGGTGGGGTCCCTCCTCCAGGCCCCGGGAAGGGAAGGCAGGCCCAGCCCCCCTACAGCCCTGAGAGTGGGACCGCCAGCTCAGGATGTCACAGACGGAAGGGCAGGGCGGCTAGGACCAGAGGGCCCAGGCACTGCGCCTGTTGGAGGCGCCAGAGTGTGTCCCCACTTCTGTCCCTGGGGGAGCAGGTCGGGCTTGGGGTCCTGCCTGGAGGGGCCTGAGCCTGCCCTCCACCCCCAGAGGAAGAACGTGCACATCAATGACAACGTCCTGCACTCGGCCTTCGAGGTGGGAGCACGCAAGGTGGTCTCCTGCCTGTCCACCTGCATCTTCCCCGACAAGACCACCTACCCTATCGACGAGACCATGGTGAGACGCGGACCGGCCAGGGTGGGGCCGGGCGGGGGTAGAGTAGGGCCTGGAAGCAGCAGTCTCTCCCCCCCCCTCCCCAGATCCACAACGGGCCACCGCACAGCAGCAATTTTGGCTACTCTTATGCCAAGCGGATGATCGACGTGCAGAACAGGTCCTCCTGGCACCGCCCAGCTGGGCCCGCCAGGAATGGCGGAGGGCCCGCGGGTGGGGAGCCCAGTGGGTGGCCTGTGGGGCTCCCAGGCCTCCTCTGCTGGTTATTCCATCTCTGGGGGGCCCGGGCGGGGTGGAGGGGCAGAGCGAGCGGTGGAGAGCGAGGGCCGGAGGGCATGCCACGCTCTGCAGGGCCTACTTCCAGCAGCACGGCTGCACCTTCACCGCCGTCATCCCCACCAACGTCTTCGGGCCCCACGACAACTTCAACATCGAGGACGGCCACGTGCTGCCCGGCCTGATCCACAAGGTGCACCTGGCCAAGAGTGAGTGCCGCCCTCCCCACGCGCCCCTGGGGCTCAGCGGGGGAGGTGTGTGGTGACTGGCCCGGCTCTGACACGCCCCTCCCCGCATGTGCAGGCAGGGGCTCGGCGCTGACCGTGTGGGGCACTGGGAAGCCCCGGAGGCAGTTCATCTACTCACTGGTTGGTGCTGGAGGGCGCCCCGCTGTCCCCAGAGCACGGCCCCGGCCAGCCTCGCCGGCTGCGGGGTGGGGGAGTGGGTGCGGGGGAGCCTGGGGAGGGGAGGGCCTGGCTGACACCCCGAGGACAGCCACTGGTCCTCGAGGGGCCCCATGGGGTTTGCTGGGTGCAGCTCTGAGCTCGGCGGGAGGGAGGACTGGATCCGCTGCGGGTGAGCTGGCCAAGGACTGCCCAGAGGGAGGGGTGCGGGCTCACAGGGCTGCGTGGAGGAGGTGACTGGGCCCATGTGGCCGTGACGTGTGGCTTTGCCTGCCTGGCTGACCAGGACCTGGCCCGGCTCTTCCTCTGGGTGCTGCGGGAGTACAGTGAGGTGGAGCCCATCATCCTGTCAGGTGGGCACCGCCGTGGCAGCTCAGGCGGGGGCGGGCGGGGCGGGGGCCGGGCCGCGGAGGCTGACCGGGCCCACCCTCCCTGCAGTGGGCGAGGAGGACGAAGTCTCCATCCAGGAGGCCGCCGAGGCCGTGGCGGAGGCCATGGACTTCCACGGGGAGGTCACCGTATCCTCGGCTCCGTGCCCCCTCTCGGGGCGGGGTGGGGGGTCTGACACTCAGACGGGGCTCACCCTGGGAGCTGGAGGACAGAGCCTCCGGGAGCGGCGGGGAGGTTCAGGGCAGGCGGGGCCGGGCTGCCCCTCCGCTGTGGCCTTGACCAGGCTCCCAGTTTGATACAACCAAGTCGGACGGGCAGTTTAAGAAGACGGCCAGTAACGGCAAGCTGCGGGCATACCTGCCCGACTTCCGGTTCACGCCCTTCAAGCAGGGTGAGCCCCCGCCCCTCATGGCCCTCCGCCCTCGTCCCTCAAGACCTCCGGGCCTCGGCTTCCTGCCCCTGGGCGGCCACTGCCCTGCCCTAGGCCTCGGCTTCCTGCTCGAGCCGGGGGTGGACACCTGGCAGGGTTGGTCTTCAGACCCTCGTTGGGCAGCAGGAAACGGGATGACTGGGGACCCCAGGAACCCTGCCTCCCTTGGAGGTCGGTGCCGCCCTGCCCTCACCCGCCGCCCCCGCCTGCCCCGCAGCTGTGAAGGAGACCTGTGCCTGGTTCAGTGCCAACTACGAGCAGGCGCGGAAGTGAGGCAGCCGTGGGCCGGCGCCACTGCCCCCAGACCCTGCGGCCACTCCGCTGGCAGAGCCCAGTGGCAACCCCTCAGGCCCTGCAGGAGCCCAGGCACTGCCCGCCTTCCACCCCTCCGCAGGGAAGCTCCAAGCAGCTGTCCAGTGGGCCACCGTTCCCGCGTTCCTCAGGGAGACTGAGGCCTGGCTGGGCCCCGCACCCCTGCTGCTCAGGCCCAGAGCCCAGGTCCTGTGTGTCCACTTCTGATCTCGCCCTCCTGGGAGCCAATAAAGTGCATTTCACTCTGTGCCCGCTGTCCACAACCCCAGCACTGCCTGTCCGAGCCCGGAGCCCGGCCAGCCCCGGGACCCCCCGAGGTGTGGGCCATGGCAGCCACCTGCGCCCACCTCTCCCCAGGCCCGCTGACTTCCTGCTGTCCTTGTCGCTGCCCAGGCACTGACCCCACGGGCCTCCCCTCCAAAGTCAGTGCCTCCCCGTGGGCTCAGCGGTGGCAGTCCTTCCCTCACGCGCCCCCTGCTGTTTGCTTGTCTGGAAACGCTGGGAGCTGCAGGACCCTCCCGTGTAACCTGGGCACCGGGCTTTAGGGAAGGAAGGAAGGCTCTCTCCGTGTGGGGGTTGGGGGTCAGGGGACGCGCCTGGGACCCGCTCGGTGACAACAGTGGGAAGGAGGCCAGCACCCAGCGGAGGCCTGGACATGCCTGACGGAAACAGGCAGTCGTGCCCTGAGCGCCCTGCTTGTGTGTGTACGGAGGAGCGGGCTCCCGGCCCATGCACACAGAACGGTCCTCACCAGGGTCAGCCGCGTCCCGGCCGGAGCGGGCCACACTGCAGGGCAGTCTGTGAGTCAGGCTGGGGAACAGCAAAATCCACACCAACCGCGATGGCGCAGCTTCAGCCCTACTTTCCCGTTAACGGGACACGCACTGCCAGGCCCGGCCCTGCTCCGGGTCGGTCTCCACGACGGGCCCTGGCTCTCCTGCCTCCCCGCTGCGCAGAGGCTCCGGGCTCCGCAGCGTCCCCAGGAGGGACACCACCGGGCACGGACCTGCGGGACAGGTCGGGGGAGACCCTTCCCCTTTGAACGGGGCTTCTCCAGCCGCCCTTAGGGCGCAGGGCCTGGTCTGCGCACACCCGCCCGGCTGGGCCCCGGCCGCCGCCGCTCTCCTGCCGGACCCGGGCTCCCGCCGGCCACGCTCCACGCGCGACGACTCCGGGGCCCAGCCGGCGTCCCGCCCCCGCCACGCCCACCGGCTGTCTGACGCCAAGCTCCGGCCAATGAGAGGGGAGGGCGGGGCGCTCCGCGAGCTGTAGCACGCAGAGACCGACGGGAGGGGGCGGGGCGTGCGGTCCAGAGAGCCAATGACGACGGCGCGGCGTAGCCATTGGCGGGATGGGGGCAGGGGGCGGGGCCTGGGGCGCCGGGTCAGTGTGATGGCGGCGGTAGCGGCTGCGAAACCGGCCTCTCGGCGCGTGGGCTTCGTGGGCGCGGGCCGCATGGCGGAGGCCATCGCGCAGGGCCTCATCCGAGCAGGTGGGAGGCCGCGGGCGCGCGGGGACGCCCGACGCCGGGCTGGTGGGAGAGGGCCGGGCCTGCCTGGCCGAGCTCACTGCCCACGGGATGGGTCCCGCCCGACCTCCGGGCGGAGCCTGGCAGCCCGGGGCCTGCACGCTGGGGTCCCGGGGCGGAGCGGGGCGGGCGGACCTGCCCTCGGACCTCGCCTCCCCGCTGAGAACAGCCGGAGTCGCTGCCCCCACAGCACCCACCAGCCGTGGCCGTGGAGCCCGGAGTGCGGCTGGGCCGGACGGAAAAGTGCGGAGGGTAGCGAGTACAGTGTCCTGCGGGTGTGGAGGTTTGGCCCAGACAAAGGAAAAGGGATGTCTTAGTGAGTTATGTTAAGGGCACTCTTGGGCGTTAGGTAAGAGACAGCACCCTGACCTCACCTGAGCGGCCTCCTGGCCTCACGTGACAACGAGGCCATGCAGGTCCACGTGGAGCCAGTGTCCTCTCCTGGGGCAGCGCTGCTCAGAGTCTGGGCTGCCCCGCCAGCGCCCTGGCCTCTGAGCCCCGATCCTTTTTCCTGTTTGTGCGCCAGCTTCCCTCCCCCACCCTACAGGACCTCTGCCTCTGCACCAAGGACGGGGGGGGGGGGGGGGGGGGGGGGGGGGGCTGGGGCGTCATCTCCTGCGGAGAAACTGGTCCCCAGCAGTCTCCCCGCCTCCCAGTCACTACAGCCTTCTCCTGGGGAGAAGGGCTGGCGCCCTGCCTGTAGCCATAGCCACACTGAGGCCAGGGGTCCAAACCGGCACACAGCAGTGCACTGCGAGTCCCAGGTGTTGTGCCTGTAAGACCACCCGTGTCACTGCCCTCCGGGGCGCTCTGCATTCCGTGCGTGCGCTGTGGCCCAGGTGTGGGGTGCGCATGACGGACACCGGCTCCCGGGGCCGCGCTCCACAAACGTGTTTTCCATCAGGCAAACAGCCTCTGCGTGCACCCTCTCCCAGGGCAGCCAACCCCCCTGGGCCTCCCTACCTTCCTGTCCCCCTGGGGTCTGTGTCCTCACAGGAGGAGGCCAGCAGGGCCTCTGGACTCGGAGCAGGAGTGCGGGTCTGCAGTGCACCCGCTTGCCCCGTCCTGGCTGCACCGAGCGCCTCTGCTGAGCACGTGGGTGCGGGGAGTGTCTCAGGCAGCCCAGGGCCATCTCCTCCCCGCCTTCTCCCCCCCTCCCCCGACCCCCTCAGTAACACCAGCCCTTCGCCTTTCCCTCAGGGAAAGTGGAAGCCCAGCAGGTGCTGGCCAGTGCACCGACCGACCGGAACCTCTGTCGCTTCCGGGTGAGCCGGGCCCCGCTCTTCTGAGCTGAGGCTCCCTCCAGGGACCCGGGCTTGTGGCTCCTGCCCCTCTGAGCCCCTTCTTGGGGCCAGGGAAGCACGGCCGACGCAGCTCACGTGTGAGGCGGGCTGGGCTGGGCTGGGCTGGGCTGGGCTGGGCTGGGGAAGAGGAGGTCAGAGGCCAGAAGGAAAGTCAAGGTTGTGGAGGGCCATGGCAGAGTAAAGGGCAGGAGCGGGTGGTGTGGGTGAGACGGCATTGGGAGGGGGTGCAATGGGAGGGACCAGGAAGCCTGGGAATGCAGGGTGGCCTCCAGCTGGGAGGGCCGGGTCTCGGTAGGTGCCCACTTACGCGTCCTGGTCCCCGTGCGCCCGGTACAGGCTCTGGGCTGCCAGACCACCCACTCCAACCAGGAGGTGCTGCAGGGCTGCTCACTCGTCTTCTTCGCCACCAAGCCCCACGTCTTGCCCGCCGTCCTGGCAGAGGTGGCCCCAGTGGTCACCCCTGAGCACATCCTGGTGTCTGTGGCTGCCGGGGTCTCTCTGAGCTCCCTGGAGGAGGTGAGTGGCCCATGGGGAGGCGGGTGATGAGGCTCCAGCCTGAGCTCAGCATGGGGGCGGGGGGGGCGTTAGGGGGGGCAGTGGCAGCCAGCCTGCAGAATGGCCGGGCGGCTCAGGGCGGGTGAGGGTTCCCCTGGCGCCACACCAGGCAGGAGGAGGGAGCCTGGCTGTCGTGCGCCCGGCTCTCTGACCACAGCCTCTCTCCGGCCAGCTGCTTCCTCCGAACACGCGGGTGCTGCGGGTCTCCCCCAACCTGCCCTGCGTGGTCCAGGAGGGGGCCATGGTGCTGGCCCGGGGCCGCCACGCGCGGAGCGGCGAGGTCGAGCTCCTGCAGACGCTGCTGGAGGCCTGCGGGCAGTGCGAGGAGGTGCCTGAGGCCCAGGTGGACATCCACACAGGCCTCAGCGGCAGTGGTGTGGCCTTCGTGAGTGTTACCTGCCCCTCCCATACACACACACACACACACACACACACACACACACCCCCGCCACCCATCGGCCAAGGCCCTGTGGCCGCTCCTCCCTCGACGTGACGGCGTGCTCCCCACTGCCCCTGAGCTCGGCTCCCCCCACCCATCACTGCCCTCCGGGGCCTTTGGGCTGGGCCTCGGCGGACCTGGGCGCGGGCCTCGGCTCCGGGCCTGTCCCTGAAGTCCGAGCCCTGTCCCGCCGGTGCTGTGCCCGGAAGCACTGGCTTTGACCCCGCACCCCCACAGGCGTGCGTGTTCTCTGAGGCCCTGGCTGAAGGCGCCGTCAAGATGGGCATGCCCAGTGGCCTGGCTCACCGCATCGCCGCCCAGACCCTGATGGTGAGTGACCGGTCCTGGGACGAGGGAAAGGGGCTGGGGGCCTCCCGTAGCAGAGGGGCATGTGGCAAAGCTGCGCGGTGGAGGGAGGAAGCAGGGGCTCCCAGGCCCGTCATGCCCCCGCTCCTCTCCCCAGGGGACAGCCAGGATGCTGCTGCAGAAGGGGCAGCACCCAGCCCTGCTGCGGGCGGACGTGTGCACGCCGGGCGGCACCACCATCCATGGGCTGCACGCCCTGGAGCAGGGCGGGCTGCGGGCAGCCACCATGAGCGCCGTGGAGGCCGCCACCTGCCGGGCCAAGGAGCTCAGCAGGAAGTAGGGTCCCCAGAGTCCCCCACGCCCTCTCCCAGCCCCTCCCTCTATGGAGGACAGGTCCTCTCTGACCGAGGGAGCCTCGCGCTGTGCCTGCTTCCCACACGGGGACGTGAGGGGCAGGGCCGGAGGGATCCCTGAGCGCCCAGCCCCTGGCACAGGGTCTCCTGGTGATGGCCACCACCAGGGGCGTGGGCCCCGAGGCCTGAGCGCTGGTGGTGCTGGTCAGGGGCGGGGCCGAGCTGGGCCCCGGGCACGGGAGCAGCTTCGGGTGGGACTTAGGCATCTGCACGAGGCCTGCTCCCTCAGCGAAGCCCTGTTGGTGGGGGCCCCTTAGGGGGCAGCGTCAGGGTTGGAAGGATGGACCTTGGCCAGAGGGGACCACACAGGCTTCAGCTGGCAGGGCCCTCCCGAGACCCCGGGCTCCGGGCAAGGGGCAGGTGTCGCTGGCTCTGGTGAGCCCTCCGGTCACGTGCTGAGGATCCCTGGCCTGCCTGCAGGACCCGGCCCTCCCATGTCCCTGAGCAGACTGCCCGGCTGGGCACGGGCCAGGCGAGCTGTGGGCCTTTGGGGGGGTTGCAGCTGTGCCCCACGGCTCACTGAGGCCTCTGCAGGCCGAGGCCCAGAGGCGGGTGCTCCCCGGGCTCCCACCCGTTCCCACTGCACCCACCAGCAGGCTTCAGCCCCCTGAGCCTACCTGTCTGCCACCCGCCTCCGGGCAGCCCCAAGGGCGGTCCCCCCCCTCATTCCTGCCTGCCGTTGGTCTGACCTGAGTCCGTCTCAGAGGAGGGCTTTCTCTGCTGGAAGTGGGAATAAAGTCTGTCCTGCAGCTCGGCGTGGCCGGTACTTAGCGGAGGCAGAAAAGCCGAGACCCAGGGCCTGGCCGTGTGTGAGTGACTCGGTCACCCCCAGCATCCAGCCACGCGTGGCCTCTCCCGCCTGGAGGGCACATGGATTCAAAGGGGTGGGGGGGCGGCCCCGTCTCCCCTTGTCCCCCAGCTGCCGTGGCTTTTCCCAGGACCTGGTGCATTAACGGTTTCTCCTTTGATCCCTGTGGTCCCATTTTATCCCCTTCCACTTTCTCAGCATAGGAGGTGTTTCATTTTTATAAATATATTTATTGATTTCAGAGAGTAAGGGAGAGAGGTAGAAACATCAGTGCTGAGGATCATTCATTGGCTGCCTCCTGCATGCCCCCGGGACTCAAACCCTAACCTCCTGGTTCATAGGTCAACTCTCACCCACTGAGCCACAGTGGCCCAGGCCCAAGCACTCGGTCAGAGCTGCACAAATAAGACTAGAGCAGGGATGTGTGACGTTTATTATAAAACCCCCTGGGCTCACCTGAGAGGGTGAACTCCGCTTCAGCGAGGCCAGGGGTGAACCCCTCGAGCAGGCTGCCCACAGCACCCTCGGCTACGGCACCGGAGCCAGGCCTCACCCAGGCCGAGCTGCCCCGCCCTGCCCCCCCTGGGCTCTTCACCGGAGCCGACCTGCCCGTGGGCCCACGGGCTGGGTGCCCGGTGATGGGCTCCCGCTGGAGGCACTCCCTCCGTCCCACTTCACTCGGCGTCTCATCTGCTGCTGCCTCTGCAGGGCCTCTTCCCAAGCATGGCGCCCCCTAGGCAAGCAGTGCCCTCCCCTGCCACTGCCAAGCCCATGGAGGGGCTCACCTGACCCGGCTGCTGTGGGAGCAGTCGGTGCCGTCAGGACTGTGAACGGACGCAGGCTGATGGCTGTCCCAGCGCCTCCAGCTGCAGGGCCCCTTCAGGGAGCGTGCGATCCTCTAGGCGTTCCCAGCTTCAGGCCGTGTGCGAGGGACTGGAGCCGCTGCAACCCTGCCCCCGCCCTCACGCTCAGGTCATCACAAATCAGGGCAAGCTGGTGCCCAGGGTAAACAGCGAGGGGCAGGCTGTGGAGTGAGGTCACACCTGGGGTTCATTGCAGCGTTAGCTGCCAACCCGGGGGTCCCCACAGGCAGCCTCCGGCAGGTGCCCTGTGATGTCACACGGAGCTCAGCCCAGGGCAGACAGAAGCACAGGGCCAGGCGCCTGCAGCCTCCGTCCTAAGGCACGCCCCCCACGCCTCCGTTTTGGAGGGGACACCTTTACAGGCTCCATGAGGGCATCCCGTCCCCCAAAGCCACAGCTCTGCATGGCTTCAAGCTAGCTTCTCAGCCCCAGGCCAGTGTGGGCCAGCCTCGCTTCACCCAGGACCCCCAGACGGCCGAGCCTCCTCCTGGGGCGCAGCCCTGGCTCCCATGCAAGAAACCTGCCACGGCCTCGTGGGGCCAGCACCCCTGCACAGGCCCACGGAGGCTGGGAGCCTTGGGGCCTCAGGTGCACCCTTGCCTGCTGCCCATCTGGGCAGTCTGTCTCCCCACCCCCAGCGGGCTCCCGGCCCCAGATCCCTGTCAGCAGGAGCCACCCTCTAGGTGTGCGGGCTCCACAGCGGGCAGGGACTTGAGTGAAATCTGCTCGGGGGCGCCCTCTGGCGGCCTCCCCAGGGGCAGCCATTCCACAAACACCGGGTCTGCAGCCTCTGGTCACCAGGATGACAGCGCCACACCAGGACAGGCAGCACCACTGTGAAGGCAGCTCCCAGGAGGGACAGGGCAGCAGGCCCCACGAGAGCTGGGCTGGAATGCGGGAAGCTTTCCTTCCCTTTACACCGCCCCCCAGAAGCCCAGGTGCTGGCTGGGGCCCTGCCCAGCGGTGCCAGCTGCCAGCAAGGGGAGGCACCTGGGGGCAAGGCACTGCAGGGTGGTTCGGATGGCTGTCAGGAGCCTGTTCCAGCAGGTGGGTGGGTGGCCTTGGCCCTGGGCCTGGACAAAGTGGCTGTGGCTGCTGGGAGGGTCCAACGAGCTTGTCCGGTCATTGGTCAAGTCTCCAGGCCCAAAGCCAGCCGCATGCCAACCCCACGGAACAAGAGAGCTGCTCGGAGAATGCATGTTCTCGGGAAAGTTAGGAGTCCCAGTGAACAGACACTTCTGCTGCATCCACATTAGGAGGCCTGCGTGCTGGGCACTGTCTCCCAGACCCGGAGTGAGACTCGACCCAGGCTGGGGACTGACCCCCCCCCCCCCCCTCATCTGTAAAAATGGCCTTAGTGTGATAAAAATAAACCTAAGGGTCATGCCTCCCCACTGAGAAGCCACAGGAACCCACAGACCGAGGCTCAGGGTGGGCAGACGGGCCAGCCTGTGCCTTTGCAGGCATGGGGAGAGCAGGGGGGAGGGGGTGTGCTGCTGCTGGGGTCCTGGTGGCCGAGTGAGCGGTGCCGTGTGTGCAGGAGCCAGTGTGCATGGGAGGGCTCCTGGCACCGGCGAGGAGCAGGAGCAGGGGCCTTTTCCAGCTCCCCCAGGAGATGGGGGGGCCAGTGGAGCAGGACAACCCTCCACCAAGAGCCCACACGAGTCCCTGTAACCCCCAGCCCCGGGGTGGCCACTCGGGGAGGGCAGAGGGGAGACTTGCCCCTCCTTCCAGGTGCGACAGGACCAAGGCCCCTGGGCCAACAGCACTGGCTTGTCACACCCCGTGGCGGGGGGCTGCGGGGGCGGGCCCGATGCTCCCCAGCCTCCTGGCGGTGCTGATCAGGCAGCGCAGCTGCACCAGGTTCAGGGGCCCCACCTCCCCGGGGTCCTGGCTCTCCAACCACCGGAGAGCCGTCTCCAGACCCCGAGCTGCCTCCCCAGCGGTGGGCGTGGCGGCCGCCGCCTCCTCCTCCTCCCCGCCGTCCATGACCGAGGGTAGGCTGCCCAGGGACGGAGGGGCCACAGGGGCCAGTGCGGGGGCCCGGCCGAGGCCTGCGTCCTCCCCGCAGCCATCGAGCAGCCCCCCTTCGCCGTCCAAGTGCAGCCACTCGGCCGCCTCCTCAGGTGCCAGGCGCTCGTAGGCCAGGGCTGCCAGGCGGCTGAGGTCGCTGAGCACCCTGCCGTGCTCGGCCGCCTCGGCCTGCCCAGCCCGCAAGCCCAGCAGCCAGCACCGCTCGATGCCGCCGGCCTGCACCAGGTCCCAGGAGAGGCCGGCCAGGTGGAGCATGTCCCTGAGCACGAAGCTGCGGGCGAAGTCCAGCGGGGAGCCCCCGGCGCGGGCGGCCAGGCGGAGCAGCTCCCGCCGGTACAGCCGCTGGAACGCAGCCCCCACGCCCTGCTCCAGCGGCGCAGGGCTGTGCGGCCGGCCGCTGTCCTGGGGCAGGAACAGCACTCGCACGGCCCCGTCGGGGGTCTGTAGCTCCTCGGGGGAGCCCAGAAGCTCGGACCAGAACCTCCGGGGGGTGTCCTCGCTCCCCTCCAGGGCGGGCGCCCCGGGCCGGGCGGGCCACCAGCAGCACGGCCCTCTGCTGCAGGCAGCGGCGGCGCAGGTGGCGCCGGACGCCGGGCACAAACTCCTCGAAGAACCAGCCCCGCAGCAGGGGGTGGCTGAGCCAGGCTTCGGGGCTGTAGCGGTAGGAGGCCCGGAGCTTGTCCCGGCTGTGGTGCCGCAGGCTGGGCGGGTCTGGCAGCTGCCCGATGACCAGCGGCTTCAGCTTGTGGCTGCCGGTCAGGTTAGTGGCCAGCAGCACGGTCACCCGGTCGCCCCGCCAGCGCCGGCCGCCGTCCCCCGCGCCCAGGGGCGCAGCCTGCTCCGGGAGCGGCCTCCAGTAGAGGCCGGTGACATTGGCGTTGTAGATCTGCTCGTCGCCGTAGGCGCCCTCGGCCGGGGGCGGCGGGGCCGGGGCGCGGGCGGGCCGGGGGGCGGCGCTCGGGGGCGGCGGGGTCTCCTGCTTGACCGGCGGGCGGAGCGCGGGCCCGGCGGCGGGCGGCTCGGCTTCGCCGTAGATGCGCTGGCTGGAGATGCCGTGGCGCTTCTGCCAGCGCCAGAACCAGCCGTGGCTGGCCTTGAAGGTGCACTCGGGCCCGTAGATCTGGCGCGCGAAGGCCTCGGCCTGCGCCTGGATGAGAGGCCCGGACAGCGGCACGCCGTGCCGGCGCAGCGCCAGGAACCACGCGTACACGGCGCGGTCGATCTCCTCCTCGTTGGCCAGGCGCATCTTCTTGCGCTGCGTGCCCGCCTCGCCGCCCAGCTGCTCCAGGAACCAGCGGAGCTTCGGCTCGTCCTTGAGCCAGCCCCGCAGCGTGCCGCCGGGCACGCCGAAGTCGCGGCACACGCTGGCCTGCCGCTCGCCACCCTTGACGCGCTCGATGGCCCGCAGCTTGTCCTTGATGGAGTAGGCCTTTCGGAAGGCCATCTTCACGGCCACGCGGGGCCGCGCGGCGGGGCCCGGGGCGGGGGCGGGAGGCCGCGGCGTCTGCGCCAGGCGCCCGGGCGGGGCGTGGCGGCCGCGCCGCGGGGCCGGGCCAGCCGGAGGGCCCGTGGGGTACATGGAGGCGGCGGTGGGGGGCGCGGGAGCCAGGAGCCCCGCCGGCCGCGCGGGGCGGGGCGGGACGGGGGCGGGGCTGACTGCGGCCCTCCCTTTTGTCTCCCTGGTTCCGGGAGGTGCGGGGGGCGGTGCAGGCAAGCTTGCCCCGCCCCAGCGTCCCTGGGACACGCCCCCGCGCGTCATTCCGGCCCGCCCCCAGCGTCCCTGGGACACGCCCCCGTGCGTCACTCCGGCCCGCCCCTCGTGCTTCGCGCAGCGCGCGCAGCCGGTCAGTTCCGCCCCGTCCCGACGAGTCCATTGAGCCCACAGCGGAGGGGGGCCGGGTGGGTTGAGGTCCAGTTCCCAGCTGTTTGCTCCGGCTCCTCCGGGGGAGGACACGCTGCGTGTGCGTTTCCTTCTGGCTTCCGTCTCCGCAGCCGCGGGGAGGGTCGCGGGGCGGACCCCGGCGGCGGGGCGGGGCGGGCGCACGAACCGCTTCCCCTGCGTCTCCGTCCGCGTGGCGTGGTCGGTCCCGGGGTCTCATTTCCCGTGCGCGCGCCGGCGGCCTCCTTTCCTCAGCCAGCCCGCCGCGAGCTCTCCCTCCGGCCGCCGCGTCCTTGGCGTGTGAGTACCGTGGCCCGCGCCGAGGCCGCCGTGCCTGCCGGGAGGCCCCGGGGCAGGGGACGGGCGGCCGGGGCGGCTCCGCGCCGTCGGGGGCCCGGGCGCCAGTGCCGGCCTGGGGGCGGTGGGCCGGTGCGGCTCCCGGGCCGGCGCAGAGGGGCGGGGCGCGCGGCCACGTGGCCGCCCGGCGCGCGGCGGGGGTGCGGGGCGCCGCTGGGACCCAGTCCGGGTGGGTGGCCGGCGTGCGCCCCGCGTGGCCGGGCCCGTAGCCTCCGGCCCAGCACGTGCTCACCGCGCCGGCCGCCCTCCTGGGAACCCAGGCGGCTCCGGAGAGGGGAGGAGACCCACTGTCCTCCGAGCGTGACCGGGTCTTGGCCCGGACCCGGAGTCGGGCCGGAGGCGAACCTGACGGCAGCCTGGGAGGTGGCGCCTTCCGTGACGAGCGGGCACTCCCCCGCGGGGCGGAGTGGGTGCGGGCCCGCGGCGGCTACAGTCCGGGGCTCGGGAAGGAAGCCGCCCGGCGCCGTGGTTGGTCCTGCCTGCGGGAGCCGTGCACACGGCCCGGGCCTGGCCTGGGCGTGGGGAGCGCTTGGCCAGGAGACTGAGCAGCTGTGCCGGCTGGGCTCCCCGAGCCAGGACGGGGCTGGCTCCAGTGCGAGCCTGCCCTGAGCCTCTGCGGACAGTGTCCCAGGAGGTGCCGCCTCAGCCCTGGCACACACTCCGGGGGCAGGCTGGGCGCCGCCTTCCTCTGGGGAGCGGGGCGGGGCTCCGGCGTCCAGCATAGGCGGGCAAGCTTGCTTGACTGGGGTTTTTCTAAACGGTGGCCTGAAGGCGATGTTTGAAAAACAGAAAGAATCCGTCCAGAGCGTCACTTGCTAGTGTCAGCATTCCGGGGGCTGCAGGCAGGGGACGGCCCCGCGCTGGTGTTTGAAGGTGACCTGTGTGTTGGTGGTGGGTGGCAGCCGACACTGGAGACGGATCCCCAACTCCTCACCCCCTCCGAGCCTTTCCCTTCCCCACTCCTGGCTCGCAGCTACGTACGAGGCCTGGACACGCACATACACGTGATGTGTACGTACAAGGGTGGAAGCACGTGTGCCTCCTGGAGCTGCCCCAAGCAAAGGGCCTGGCTGGTGAGCTGAGCCCACAGCCGCACCAGCTGTGGTGGTGGAGCCTAGGGAGGGGGAGCTTGCAGGCACAGTGAGGCCTGTCTGGCGGACGCTGTGGACAGCTCCACTGTGCAGCGCTGGTTCAGCCGCACCAGCCAGGGCCTCAGGATAGGTTGGCCGTTTTGCCTGGGGCCCCAGGAGTGGGGTCAGAAAGCTTCTGAGTAGGAGTTGGGGCTGTGGAGCGCCCCCAGAGGAGGCAAAGGGCATCCTATCTGCCTCCTGTCCACTCAGTTGCCCCTCTGCTTGGCTGTTCTAGAGCATCAAGGCTCCAGGTGCTCCCTGCTGGGGGTGCTCACTACCGGCGGGCGGACGCTGCAAACAGCTCACAGCAGCGGCAGCCGGGGCCCATAGACAGCCGAGCTGCCTGCAGACCCGGCCCCACCACCTACACCTGCTCCTGCCATTCCCACTTACCGTGGGAGGTGGACGCCTGGCCTCTGGGTGTGACTGGGGGGTGATGTGGGAAAGGGCTGCCTGAGGCTGGGGAGGGCCCCTCCCTGAAACCTTCCTCACTAGCCCAGCGTCTTGGCTCCCCAGCACCTGGGCACAGCTCTGAGGCCACGCCCCAGCTGCTGCAGGACCCTCCAGAGGCAGCGTCCTGGGAGGGGCTGCTACCTGGCTCGAGCTGGCAGCACAAGCACGGCTTCCCAGCTCCGCGGAGGCGGGAAGGCCGGGCCCAGAGGTCCCTCGGGCTGCCCCAGGCGCGAGGACGTCACCAAGGGGGCCTTCTCTAACCAGGACCAGCTCTGCTGTGGGCGCCTCTGCCCCTGGCCTGGTGGCCAGGCGGCGTCCTCCCTCTGGGCCTCCCACGCCGCGGGCCTGCAGGCTCGGGCAGCGTGGCGGGGTGGTGCCTCTTTCCGGAGGGGTCCGTGTGCTCGGGGAGGACAGCGGCCGGCGGGGCTCACGGCCGTCCTCGCCCTGGTGTGGCCGGCATTTCCAGCCGCAGCCCAGCCGGCTCCGTCCTGGGCGTGTAGGGGTGCGAGCTTGTTCTCGGAGGGGAGTGTCCCGCCTCCAAGTGGCTATCTGCCCGGAGACATGGCGTCCGGTGGGGGGCCCTCGTGGACCGCAGGCCATTGGAGCGGGTGTCGAAGGAGAGGCGGCCCTGTGTCGCTCGGCTGTCCTGGGGATCTGGCTGCAGGCAGGGGACCGGGATGTCCCTCTGGGCGCTCGGCCCCATCCCAACACCGGCTCCATGCCCAAGGGCCAGCTCTGGGTGCTGCTCCTGGCAGGAGTGCCCTCTCCCCAGAGCCACCTGCCACCCTCACCTCAGAGGCTGGGCAGTGGGTGTGGCTCCTGTGGGGAGCCTGCCCTCGGGGAGACGGGAGGCCGGGTCTTGGGGCTCTAGCACTGGGGGAGAGGTCTCGCTGTCTGTGCCCGAGGGCCTTGCAGAGCTCCTGGGGTGCAGCACCGGGCCGGCTGCTTCCTTCGGGGATGCGCTGACAGCCCTGTCCTGTGCTCGGGCAGGGAGACTGTCCCCGAGACGGCACTCTGGTGACTAAAACGCGCGGCCTGGGCCTCGTCCTCTTGTTCCGCACCCTCGGGGGCCGGGACAGGGCTGCGCTGGACTCCCCTCCAAGCTCCAGGTGGACAGTGGGCTCAGGTGCGCCTCCCAGGAACGGCCGGCCCCGGTGTGCGGTGCCTGGGCCGGTGGAGCTGGTCTCCTGGCTGTCGGCGCTGCTCCTCCAGCACCCCCCGCACCCTCCGCACCCGCCTCGGCCGGCAGCTCTGGAAGGGCCTCAGTCTCTGGGCGCCTGCCTGCCTGCCTCTAACCTTGCTGCTTTCTCTCCATGCTGTCCTAGGAGGTCAGAGTGAAAGTAAGTACTGTTCCTGCCCTGCTCCCGTCACCTGAGCAGGAGCCCCCTTCACCCAGCTCCGCACCCCTCGGGGCCTCCCTGGGCAGGTCAGGGCTCCAGTCCCCCAGACCTCGCCTCAGCCTCGTGCCAAGTTTGGGCGTCCAGAGAACTGGCTTCCCCTGCCCTGAGCACAGCCTGGTCTGGTGCCGGGGGCCCAGGAAGTGTGGAGGCCGAGAGGCTGTGGCAGGGCTTGGGCACTAGGCTAGGGGCCAGCCTGTGGGCTGTGCCAGAGGGGCCAGGCATCAGAGAGGCCAGAGGGCACATAAACCCTGCCTGGTCATCCTGCTGCCCCGTCAGGGACAGGGTGTGATGTCACAATGCCCTGCCTCCTGGGCACAGCTCCTGCCTCCCACCACTGCCTCTGCTGCCAGCCTGGCCTTGGTAAGTGCTGGGCAGGGAGGTGCCAGGGGACAGCTCCTGACCTTGCTGGGACCTCAGGGAGGCTGTGGCATGTGCCGTTAAAGGCCCCCCACATACCCCTGCCGGAGGAAGGGGGACACTCCCCAAAGTGCTTGGCAGGTGTGGGGCTTGGTCCATGGGGTAGTTGAGTCCAGTTTCCGCTTCTGGGTGTTAGGAAGGGCTGTGGGTCCCAGGTGAGGGGGGGAGGGTTTGCCCTCCCGCTGAGAGGCTGCCCTGCCTCTGGAGACTTTGCCTCCGAGTCTGAGGGCCTGTCTGGCGCTGAGGGCCACTGGTGGACGGTTGCTTAGGCTCCACCAGTGACCCACAGAAGCAGGGACAGGAGGGTGTCTGAGGGAGGGCTGCTCAGCCCTGGCAAGCTGGCATTGGATGCTGGTCAGGAGGCCTCCCTCTGCTCTGGGGGGAGGCTCAGAGTGAGCAGGGACCACCCCCCGCCCCCGCAGGGCTTTCTGGGTCTGAGCTGCTCCCCACCAGGCGCTGCGGGGCCCACACCCTCTGTTCTTGCTGAGTGGGGGCTGCCTCAGGTCTCCAGTCTGGTCCACAGGGTGCCAGCCCCCTTCCCCCGGCAGCACACCTGGCCGCAGAGCAGGGGGGAGGGGATGAGGAGGGAAGAGCGGGAGGTCGTTGCCATGAGGGCAACAGACAACGAAGGTCACCTCCATGAGGATGGAGGGCTCAGGGCCCCCCGATGTGTCCGTACGCCACGATGGGCCGCCTCCGAGACGCCCGTGCTTCCTTTAACCCAGTGCCTCGGGGTGGCCGGGCGTGGCACAGGCCGTCCAGTTAGTTTCAGACCAACAGTCACTGCCCCGTCTTGTGGGACAGCTTCCTGGGAGGGTGCTCACGCGGGGCGGATGGCGGGAGCGCGCTGGTTCGCCGGCATCCTGTCTGGTTCTGGGAAAAGGTTTCCGAGGTTCGGAAGCCACCTCCTCCAGGCCCCGCTGGAGAGTGCGGTGCATGCTGGGTTAGAAGGAAGTTTTGCGGCTAAAAGAACACAAGTCCTCACGCACACACCGTGCATGTTACTCACGTCCCCTTCGCTGAGGTCCCGGCGGGTCCGCCTGGGCCCTGCGCGGTGCGTGTGAGGATTTGTGAGGGAAGCGTCCACAGGCGGCTCCGGCGCAGGCCAGGCTCCGCGGGGGGGCGGGCACTGGCCGCGGGGCGCTGTGCTCATGCCTTCTTGTGCTTGCTTCCCTGCTGCGCGAAGATGAGGAGCAGAAAGGCCTCCTGTGCCCTGGAGACCGTCTGGGAGGACAAGCAGAAGCATGGGGAGGCTGAGCGGCGCTCCCACCAGCACCAGGCCGCGCGAGCCCCCACCGCCCCGCAGCTCCCGGCTCAGGTGCCCGCCGTGAACGGGCCGGGGCAGGACGCCGAGGAGGCCGAGGCCCCGGGCGGCAGCAGGGCCAGTCCGCGGCAGAGCCACCCCGGCAGGCAGCCCCTGCAGAAGAAGAGGAAGCGCTCCCCGAAGAGCCGGCTGGCCCGGGCAGACCTGGCCCTCGTGGGCCTCTCGGCCGACCGCGTGTGGCTGGAGAAGCCGCTCTTCGACCAGGCGGAGAGCTCCTACCGTCAGAGGCTGGCAGACTTGGCCGCCCAGGCAGCCCGGCCACCGGCGCTGGCCCCCAGGGGTCCTTGCACCCACGGAAGCCAGGTGGCCTGCCACCATGTGACCTGGGGCATCTGGGTCAACAAGTCTGCCTTTGACCAGGCCGAGCGGGCGTTTGTGGAATGGTCTCAGGCTCTGCTGCTGGCCACCGAGGGGAGCAGCGGGCAGGGGGCTCCTGACAGGGGCCCGCAGGCACCAGCCGTGGCCCTGGCCCTCACCCACCAGCCCTGCTCACCAGCCAACGGCCAGCCCCCTCTGGGCAGCCTGCAGGCGCTGGTGCGGGAGGTGTGGCTGGACAAGCCCCGCTATGATGCAGCCGAGAGGGGCTTCTACGAGGCCCTGTTCGACGGCCACCCCCCCGGGAAGGTGCGCCTGCAGGAGCGAGCCAGCCAGGCCGAGAATGCCAAGCGGGCACGCAGAGACCGGCGGGCCCGCAACGCCACGGGAAGCAGGCGGGCCGAGCTGAGGCGGGCCGAGGCGGGGCTCCCTTCGTCTGCCCTGCCCTACTGGTACTTCCTGCACAAGGATGCCGAGGCGCCCTGGCTCAGCAAGCCCACCTACGACAGTGCTGAGAGCCGCCACCACGCTGCGGAGGCCCTGCGCGTGGCCTGGCGCCTCGAGTCCACGGCTCGGGTGCACCGGCCCAGTGCGCGCTCTGGCCCGTCCACGTCCAGCCTGAGACCCAAGTAGGAGAACCTTGCTGGACGGGTGCCTGGGCCGGGCCGCGTGCACCCCTCCCTGTCCCACCCCGCAAGCTCTTCCCGAGGCCCCTGGACCCGCTCAGTTGGGTGCGGGAGTGGGTTGGGCAGTGCAGCCTCCAGGACAAGCGTTTTCCTGTGAGATCACTGAGCATGAGGCTCCGGGCTGATGCCCCATGCAGGGTGTTCGTGGGGAAGCTCCTCGGAGTGTCGGCGGCCCCGCTCCTGGAGTCCGAAGGATGTGCCCGGCGAGGCAGACTTACAGCCTGATGGCCCGGGGCCGCCTCCAGGACAGCTCCCTTCAGTGCAGCCATGGTCTGTGGAGGGCAGGTCAGAGGCCTGGAGAGGTGGGAGGGGGAGCAGCCAGCGCCTGGCCAGGAAAGGGGTTCCCGGGCAGGTGGGCAAAGTGACAATGGACACTAAGGGCCCTGTGGTGTAGGGGCTGGGCCAGTGGGATGTGCAGAGGCACCTGGGTCTCCAGGGAAGGGTGCCAGCCTGGCCCCCGGTTCCCGTGGGAGCCCCTTTGCTCTGCCCCTCTGAAGGGTTGAGCTGATGGGTTGACAGGACTGGCCTCGTGAAGGACAGGGCACGGCCCATGGTGGAGGAGGGGGGCATGGGGCCCGAAACCGAGTTCATGGATCTGGCTTCTCACGGGGGAGACGCACTTCCTCTTGTCAGCGCGAGGCACAGAGAACGGGTGGGGTGGGGTAAGGCGCAAGAAGGCTCTGCGGGCCCAGGTCTGGGCAGCTGCCCACCTCGTCGGGCTGGGGGAAGCAGCAGAGGGGCGTCGGCCCAGGCAGGATGGGCACGGCGGGCAGCGGCTGGGCGTGGCCCGGCCCGAGTTGGCTCGCCCAGGCCCAGCGCAGCAGCTCTCAGCCTTACTGACCTCGGAGCCCTGGAGAGCTTTGTTTTGTCTGGTCCTCCTCACCGGCAGAGGTGCTGCTGGTGTGCGCTGGGGACATGGCGAGCTGGTTGCACGCGGAGAGGCCGTTTCCTGTGAGATCACTGGGCAGGCGTGTGAGATCCTTAGTGTCTGCGCGGTAGGCGGCAGTGGCATCCCCCTGCCTGTGTTTGGGTGTGGGTGTGCTGTCAGGTGTGCTTGGAAAAGGGGGGCCTCGGCATCCCCAGAAGTTCCTGGCCACACTGAGCCGCTGGTCTTTGCGACGGGCCTGGACCCGGGCCTGTGCGCAGAAGGGAGTGGCGTGCCGGTGGGAACAGGTGGTGTGGACGGGGGCTCCCTGCTCTGCTGTGGGGCCTGGAGACCCTGCACCTTGGCATCTGGGTTGCGAGAAGGGGCCTGTGCAATCCAGGTGGTCAGCCTCTCCTTTTCCTCCCAGCAGGAAAATGGCCACAAACTTCCTGGTACACGAGAAGATCTGGTTCGACAAGTTCAAGTACGATGATGCCGAAAGGAAATTCTACGAGCAGATGAACGGGCCTGTGACTGGCTCCTCGCACCAGGTGAGGCCGGGCTTGGGGCGCTGGCAGGCTCTGCCCCAGGTGCTGGAGGTGGGGTCTGTCGAGGGTCCTGCTGCTCCTGGGGTGCGGGGCCTGCTCCTGTCTCAGCGTCCACTGTCTGTGTGTAGGCCGCGGGGAGCACAGCACGCGCAAGCCGGGGGCCGAGGCCACACGGCAGGGCTCTGCACCTCGCGCATCTCGCTGCCCGCTGAGCTTCCGTCCGCACGCCTCGTCCTCGCTCTCCACAGGAGGGACATAGGGTTCCTATTTTTTTTTAAATATAAAAATTTTTAATGAAAGAAAAGACTGGTTCTTTCTGCACTGTCTGCAGGAGAACGGCGCAAGCGTGATCCTCCGGGACATTGCGAGAGCCAGAGAGAACATCCAGAAATCCCTGGCCGGAGTGAGTACCCAGGCTGGCGCTCCGCCTCCCTCATGCCACAGCGCGTGACTCCCCAGTGCCGCTGCGGGCTTTGCCCTTGAAGCAAAGCCAGGCAAGGCTGCTGCCCAGGCAGGTCCTGGCCCAGACCACAGCAACGCTTCCTCTGCCTCCTCGCTGTGCTGCTCGCCTGCTTGCTCGCGCACCACTGGGTCTCCCTCCTCACTCCCTCCCCCTCAGCCCTCCTCCTGCTTGCTCTCCTAAGGGAAGCCTCCTTCCCTACTGGGCCTTGACCTCCCCAGGGATCACAGGGAGTGGAGTTCAAATCACAGAATGAGCACCTTCCTGAGTTTGAGGCCCAGGCGGGGCCCTGCAGCGCACCGCGCTTCCTGGTCCCAGATGGGACCATGGCCACGCTGTCTGCCTGGCTGGGAGGTCTGTCCCTAGGAGGCGGCAGGCCTACTGGTCCACCTTCCTGGCCAGGGGGCCCGGGCCTCTTTCTCCCTCTGACCTGGGAGTGTCCTGCCCTGAAGGCCACGCGTCCGCATAGCTGTGCTCCTTTGGAGCCTCCAGGGGGCGTCATTCTGCCTTTTCCAGCTTCTAGAAGCTGCCCACTCCTTGGCCTGTGGCTCCTCGCCAGCAGTTCATGACCTGCTCCTGTCACATCTCCTCCCTGCCTTTCTCTCCTGTGGACCTGGGGGTGACGCTGGGCCCACCTGGGTAACCCAGGGTCACCTCCACCTCCCCTACCTCATCACGTCTGCAAAGTCCCTTTTGCCATGTGAGTCACCTACCTGCACAGCTGGTTCGGGTGCTGGCCACAGGCTGGGCAGCCCAGGCAGGTGTCCCCTGGGAAGTGGTGCCACCGCCAGCTGCCCAGCAGGCCCTGCATTGGGCGTGACCCCTACTTGCCTTCTACCTCCCCCGGGTGAGCCGGGCAGACACAGGCTCTGGTGGCATGGGGTCTTTGCACCAAGAGCGCCTCCTCCCCCCGCTCGGGCCTGGCTGTGGGGCAGCTGCTGGGTCCTGGTCTTGGGGCAGCTGTGGTGTGCTGCTGGGGCTTGGGTCACAAAGCACCACCGACCACAGCATAAGCGTCGTTTGATTTTCTCACAGTCTGAAGGCTGGAGTCCACGATCAAGGTGTGGGCAGGGCTGGTTCCCTGCAAGGCCACACTCTTTGGCCTGCGGATGGCCGTTTCTCCCCTTGTTTCTGCATCCTCTCGCCTGGGTGTCCTCTGAGGACACCAGCCAGTGGGCTAGGACCACCCTAATGACCTCAGTGTGATGGTCGCCCCGTGGAGGCCCTGCCCCAGAGCTCCGGTTGTGAGTTCATGCTGGGGTGGTGCGGACGGAGCCGGCGGGGCGAGGGCATAGTCTTACGGAGAGGACTGGTGACGTGCAGGGCTGGCACCAGTGACCTGCTGTCTTCCCACACTTACCTGCCGCGCAGCAGGGCTCCAGGCGCCAGCCTACTGCCAGGACCCCGTTCACTTGCTCCCAAACTAACCCCTGGGAGAGGAGCCTGCGGAGCTGAGGCCGGATGATTGAGCAGGAGTGGGAGCGCTGGCTTCCATCCCTGTGTGGCCCAGGCCATCGGAGGTCTTGGAGAGAATGGCGTGGGGCTATGGCTGATGATGGCGGTCTGAATGAAACTGGGCGGCCCAACCGGGGCTGTCCTGCCTGGACACCTTGAGCCTATCCGTAGAGCAGTGGCTTGTCCTGTGGCTGCCTGGGTGGGCCTCAGGCCAAGGTCTTTATCCTGCTTGGACACTGGAGGATGGACAGTGGCCCTGGGGAAAGGGCCAGGTGCACACTGTGTTCCCAAAGCCGTTCACTTGTGCGTGACTCAGGTGTGAGCTGTGGTGCCCTGTGGGTGAGCTCCCTGGGCAGCTCTGTGTGGGCCAGACGGGCCAGCGCCCCCTGCGCAGACCTAGTGAGCCGGGCGCCGTGCGGGCTGGGGGTGCAGGGGGGGCGGCTGTCCTGGGCTCGGGCAGGCTCCTTCCTGTCCCACGGGCCCCTTGGCTGCCCAGTCCTCCTGAGACCACAGGCCAGGCTGCCCCTGGGACTGTCAGTCCTGCTTCCCTCACACCGGGCAGTGGCAGTCATGGCTCTGAGCTGCTGCCCTGGCCCCCTGCTTCCTGCTTGGTCCTGCAGCCACCCTATCCCCACTGGGCTGCCGCCTCCCTCCTGGTGAGGCCTGGCAGGGACTACTGCCGCCCGGTGTCTCAGGCCTCCTGCCCCGCTCGGGGCTGTGCTGCTCAGTGTCTGTGGGGGCCTCGGAGCGGGTGGGTGACTCGCCCTCACCGCCCCCTGCCTTGCAGAGCTCAGGCCCCGGAGCTTCCAGCGGGCCCGGCGGAGACCACAGCGAGCTCCTCACCCGGATCGCCAGCCTGGAAGTGGAGAACCAGAGCCTGCGGGGAGGTGAGGCGCTGGGCTCGGTGGGGAGGGGTGGGGCCCGGCTGCTGTGGTCTGACCAGCATCCCCCCGCACCCCGCACCCCGCAGTGGTGCAGGACCTGCAGCAGGCCATCGCCAAGCTGGAGGGCCGTCTGAGCGTGCTGGAGAAGAGCTCGCCGGCCCACCGGGCCACCGCCCCGCAGACCCAGGTGAGCGCCCACACCTGGCCCAGGGGCACGAGGGGGGAGGCCCCCGGCCAGGAGCCCGCGCCTCACCCCTCCCCTCCGGCAGCACGTGTCGCCCATGCGCCAAGCCGAGCCGCCCAGCAGGAAGGCGGCACCGGCACCGGCACCGGCGGCCGCGGCCGAGGACGATGAGGACGACGACGACGACATCGACCTGTTCGGCAGCGACGAGGAGGCCGACAAGGAGGCCGTGCGGCTGCGGGAGGAGCGGCTGCGGCAGTACGCCGAGAAGAAGGCCAAGAAGCCGGCGCTGGTGGCCAAGTCCTCCATCCTCCTGGACGTGAAGCCCGTGAGTGCCCGCTCGGCCGCCAGCCCGGGTCAGGTCGCAGGCTCAGGGAAATGTGGCGTGAGGGGGGCAGGGGGCGGGGGTAGAGGGCGCTGCTGTGCGGCCCCCCGTGATCTGTGGGCCCCTGACCCAGCCTCTCCTCCCTCCGTTCCCCAGTGGGATGACGAGACGGACATGGCTCAGCTGGAGGCATGCGTGCGCTCCGTCCAGCTGGACGGGCTGGTCTGGGGGGGCTCCAAGCTGGTGCCCGTGGGCTACGGCATCCGCAAGCTGCAGATCCAGTGCGTGGTGGAGGACGACAAGGTGGGCACCGACCTGCTGGAGGAGGAGATCACCAAGTTCGAGGAGCACGTGAGTGGGCAGGCTCTTGGGGGGCAGTCCGGGGGGGCAGGGGGCCTCTGGGAAACGGCCTCACCTGACCATGCCCTCCCTTCTCCAGGTGCAGAGTGTCGACATTGCGGCTTTCAACAAGATCTGAGCCCCAGCCCCAGCCCTGGCGGCCCTGCCACCATTAAAGACTGCAATTCCCTGTCTGGCTCCTGTCTGGTCTGGGCCTGTGGGCGGGGCGTTCAGTGGGCTGTCAGTCCTCCCCGGGGGCCATGGCCATGCCCCCTTGGCCTCTGCACAGCCTCCCGGTGGCTGTGGCCTCACCCCGCCTGCCCTCTGCTCCGTCTTTGGGCCTGTGTTCACTCACCCATCACGTGCCACGTCCTGTACAGGCTGTGGTGCCAGGAAGAAGGCCGGCCCTTCTCTCATCCTGGGGCCCAGGAGGCACCCAGCTCTCCCCTCGCCCTCTGCCTCCTTGCTGTTCCTGGCTGAGCTGTCTCTGTGGGAGCAAAAGTGCCCGCCTCAGCTGTCCAGGAGAGGGGCCCTAGGGGCTGGCCTGGCCCTCCTGTGACCAGGCACTTGCCCCAGGTCTGACCTGTGTGAGCCCTGCCTCCCATCCCTGGCCCTCATTCAGCCCTTGGAGGGCACCTTGCCCTGCACACTGCCTGGCAGCCCCATTACTGGTGGACGGCGGCCTGCGGCAAGTCCCATGCCACTGTCCTGTGGAGTCCTGCCTGTTGCCCCACCCCCACCCCTGCCCCGTCTACCGGTGTGGGTGCCACTGGGTTTCCCAGGGCTGGCCCGTCCTGCTGGTGAGTGCTGCTCTCGGTATCAGAAAGGCTGGGCTGCAGCTACTCGGGTTGGATCTGCCCCTTGGGGGCCCTGAGGCTCCCCATATTACAGGGCCCCTGTGGTGCCCGCTGGGGATGGGCACCAGGCTGGCTGCTTCCTGAGCACAGGAAGAGCCAATTGGAGCACCTCCACCTGCCCCTCCCCAGGCCTGGGTGGCTCCAAGGAGGGGCGGGGACAGTCCAGCAGGGGGTGGGGTCACCACTGCCTTAGGCGCCCTCCCACCCGGCGCAGAGCCGGGGGAGGCCGGAGGGGACCGCGCTCAGGCTGCTGAGGAGCTGGGCTCCCGGGACGGGGACACATGGCCCCCTTCAGCCCGCTCCGGCCCAGAGGACTCGGGTCCAGAGACCAGCAGCCCCGCCCCGCCCCTGCGTTGCCAGGAAAGGCGGAGGCTTCCCGGGCGTCCTCGCCCTCCGGGAGCCCGTTCACTGGGCCCAAAGGCGTTGTGACGGGCGGGCCCGGCACCGCTATTGGGGATGCAGGGTCACGTGGGCCGGCGGGGCGGGGAGTCCAGAGTCCGGCCGGGCGCGATGGCGGCAGAGCAGGACCCCGAGGGGCCCGCGGCGGCGCGGCCGCTGCTCACCGACCTGTACCAGGTCACCATGGCGCTGGGCTACTGGCGCGCCGGCCGGGCGCGCGACCCCGCCGAGTTCGAGCTCTTCTTCCGCCAGAGCCCGTTCGGCGGCGCCTTCGCCCTGGCCGCCGGGCTGCGCGACTGCGTGCGCTTCCTGCGCGCCTTCCACCTGCGCGACGCAGGTACGCGGCCCGCCCGCCGCCGCTCCCCGCAGGCCTCCCGCCCCGCGCCCCCCACGCGGCCCGCCCGCCGCCGCTCCCCGCAGGCCTCCCGCCCCGCGCCCCCCACGCGGCCCGCCCGCCGCCGCTCCCCGCAGGCCTCCCGCCCCGCGCTCCCCACACGCGCCCGGGTGGGGACCCCGGTGAGCCCTTCACTGCGCCCCGATGAGCCCCACGACCGAGGAGGCGGTGCCGCCCGGGGAGCCGCCTCGGCCGCGCCCTCCAGCCCACGCGGCCTCTGTCGCCCCCAGACGTGCGATTCGTGGCCTCGGTGCTGCCCGCAGACACTGACCCCGCGTTCTTCGAGCACCTCCGGGCCCTTGACTGCTCCGGGGTGACGGTGCGGGCCCTGCCCGAGGGCTCCCTCGCCTTCCCCGGCGTGAGTGCGGGCTGCGCGGGGCGGAGGGGGGTCCAGGGGGGCGGGGCGGGCCCGCTGACACCCTCCCGCAGGTGCCGCTGCTGCAGGTGTCGGGGCCGCTGCTGGTGGTGCAGCTGCTGGAGACGCCGCTCCTCTGCCTGGTCAGCTACGCCAGGTGGGCCCCGCACCCCCACCCCCGGCGGTGTTGCCCGGAGAGCCGGGGCTCCCGGGAGGCCGGGCCTTTGGGGGTGGATGTGGCATCGCTCGGCCTCCGGGGGGCCGGGTGGTGGGGCCGTCGTGAGCCTCACCCTGGTCCCCGCCTGCCCGCTCCCGCAGCCTCATTGCCACCAACGCGGCGCGGCTCCGCCTCATCGCCGGGCCTGAGAAGCGGCTGCTAGAAATGGGGCTGCGGCGTGCGCAGGGCCCCGACGGCGGCCTCACGGCCTCCACCTACAGCTACCTGGGGGGTGAGGCCGGGAAGGGAGGGGAGGGGGCGGAGGAGGACCCCCGCCTGAGGCCGCCTCTGAAGCCCACAACGCTGCCCGCTGCCTCCAGGCTTTGACGGCAGCAGCAACATGCTGGCGGGACAGCTGCGGGGCGTGCCGGTGGTGGGCACCCTGGCGCATTCCTTTGTCACCTCCTTTTCTGGCTCTGAGGTGCCTCCGGACCCGGTCAGTACCCTTCTCTCCCCCCTGAGCTCCAAGGGCAGCCCCCAAGGCCAGGCCTGCGGGAGGGGGTCCAGTCCGGGCCCTGGGAGCCGCCTGGGCAGATAGCCGGTGTGGACCCGGGAAGTCGGCAGGCAGGCGGCATTGCCCGGGGTGAGCTCTGAGCTCACCCTTCGCTGATCCCTCTTCCCAGATGCTGGCTCCGGCTGCTGGCCAGGGCCCCAGGGTGAACCTGGCCACCCGTGTGGAGGTGTGGCTGGAGCGCGTGTGCGCCCACCTGGGGCTGGGGGCGCAGGACCCGCACCCCGGGGAGCGGGCGGCCTTTGTGGCCTATGCCCTGGCCTTCCCCCGGGCCTTCCAGGGCCTGCTGGACACCTACAGCGTGAGGAGGTGAGCCGGGCACCCACCCACACACAGGGGTGGGGCTGGCGGAGAAGCTGCAGCACCCTGACCCCTTGTCCGGCCAGGAGCGGGCTGCCCAACTTCCTGGCGGTGGCCCTGGCCCTGGGGGAGCTGGGTTACCGGGCCGTGGGCGTGCGGCTGGACAGCGGGGACCTGCTACAGCAGGCCCAGGAGGCGCGGGCGCTCTTCCGGTCCGCGGCGGCCCAGTGAGTCCAGGGGCCCGTCTGCCCAGAGAGCCCCTCAGGGTGCGGGTGTAGGGGAAGGGCAAGGAGAGGGAGGGACCCTGCCCCCTGCCCCTGCCCCTGGCTTTCCCACAATGAGGACATCTGGTCTGGGCCTCCCTCCATGGAGACCGGCCTGCGTGGTCACGGCGGCCCATGAGGCTGAGGCAGATCCTCCCGTGGGAGGGGTGTGGGCAGGGAAGGAGGGATGTGACTAGGGGCGTGGCCTGGTGAGGGCGTGGTCATGATGTGGGCGTGGTTATGGAGGGAGGGCGGGGCCAGGAGAGGGGCGTGGGCAGGGAGGGAGGGCGGGGTCAGGGGAGGGAGCCCCGGTGAATCGGGAACTTCTGAGCCCCGTCCCAGGTTCCAGGCGCCCTGGCTGGAGTCAGTGCCCATCGCTGTCAGCAACAACATTGATGAGAAGGAGCTGGCGCGGCTGGCCCAGCAGGTGGGGCGGGTGGCCCAGCAGGAGGGCCTGGGCCTGCCGAGGGGCTGAGCCCACAGCCCGTCCTCTCCCCTTCTAGGGCAGCGAAGCGGATGTCATCGGCATTGGCACCAGCCTGGTCACCTGCCCCCGCCAGCCCTCCCTGGGCTGCGTCTACAAGGCAGAGCCGGGACGGGGCGCTGGGGGCGGGCGTGGGCGTCCTGGGGTGGGGAGGGGGCAGGCTCTCAGCACCCTATCCCTGCAGCTGGTGTCCGTGGGAGGCCAGCCTCGCATGAAGCTGACCGAGGACCCCGAGAAGCAGACCTTGCCCGGCAGCAAGGCCGCCTTCCGGCTCCTGGGCTCCGATGGTGAGGCCCCCACCTCTGGGTCCCCCTCCAGGCCCAGGATCCCTCATCATTCTTGGTGCCCCCCCCCCAACCCCTTACAGGGTCTCCGCTGCTGGACCTGCTGCAGTTGGCGGAGGAGCCGGCGCCCCAGGCAGGCCAGGAGCTGAGGGTCTGGCCCCGGGGGGGCCAGGAGGCCTGCACCGTGAGGCCGGCGCACGTGGAGCCACTACTGCGGCTCTGGGTCCAGCAGGGCCAGGTGACTCCGCCCCCGCCGCTTAGTCTGCACCGGCGGCCCACATCCAGCCCTGACCCTGACCCTGACCCCAGCCCCTTCTCTCCCCTCAGCTGTGCGAGCCCCTCCCGCCTCTGGCCGAATCCCGAGCCCTCGCCCAGCGCTCCCTGAGCCGGCTCAGCCCCGCGCACCGGCGGCTGGAGCTGCCCGCCGGGTACCAGGTGGGTGCAGCGCAGCCCCGGCTCCCGGTGCGCCTCCGCCCCACGGCCGCCAGCGCTCCTCTCCCCCTGCAGGTGGCGCTGTCGGAGCAGCTGCGGGCGCTGGTGCAGAGGCTGAGCGCCGGCGCCTCCCCGTGAGCCCGCGGAGCTGCCCGGATCAACACGAGTCACTCACTGCCCCCAGCGTGTCCCGTGTCATTTCTTTTCTCTGGGCCTCAGAGGGTGCTTCACTGGAGCGGCCATGCTCCCAGGAAGGCCTGCTGAGGCCGGAGCTAGGCCTCCAGAGCTGGGCCCTGGGTGGCCGAATGAGGCTGCACAGGGCAGGAGCTGGGGGGTTCCTGGGGGTTCTGGTGCCCCCCCCCCGGGATCTGGGGGGTTCCTGGAGGGCTTGGTGCCCCCCCGGGATCTGGGGGGTTCCTGGGGGCTTGGTGCCCCCCCGGGATCTGGGGGTTCCTGGGGGGCTCGGTGCCCCCGCGGGAGTTGGAGGTTTCCTGGGGGCTTGGTGCCCCCCCGGGAGTTGGGGGGTTCCTTGGGGGCTTGGTGCCCCCCCGGAGTTGGGGGTTTCCTGGGGGCTTGGTGCCCCCCCCGGGAGTTGGGGGGTTCCTGGGGGGCTTGGTGTCCTCCCAGGAGTTGGGGGTTTCCTGGGGGCTTGGTGCCCCCCCGGGAGTTGGGGGTTCCTGGGGGGCTTGGTGCCCCCCCCGGAAGTTGGGGAGTTCCTTGGGGGCTCGGTGCCCCCCCCCGGGAGTTGGGGGATTCCTTGGCGGCTTGGTGCCCCCCCGGGAGTTGGGGGTTCCTGGGGGCTCTGGTGCCCCCCCGGGAGTTGGGGGTTCCTGGGGGCTCTGGTGCCCCCCCGGGAGTTGGGGGTTCCTGGGGGCTCTGGTGCCCGCCCCCCAGGAGTTGCTGTGGAGGCCTCACCCTGCTGGAGGCTCAGCAGCAGGGGCCAGGGGTTGGGGATGAGCTGCCAGGTTTCCTGCATCAAAGGGTGGCCTCGGGCTCCCACACGTCTGGGGCCCCACCCCAGCTCTGGGTCAGCGGGACCCCCGCCTTTCTATGCCAAGGAGAAGCCAGCGCCTCCACCACGGCTGTGCCAGCCCCCTCTGCCTGGGCGCCCTCTGCCCGGGGCTCTGGCGGCCTGCCTCTGCAGGCCAGTGTCCGTCCTGCTGGCTTTGCAGCTCGGACTCTGGCGAGACGCAGGGGCTGGTCGTCCTCCTGTGACCCAGGAGGGCGTGGTTCTGTCCTGGTCCGGGCACAGGCCCGGGTTGCAGGCTCCATCCCTAGTGGGGTGTGCAGGAGGCAGCCGGTCAATGTTTCTCTCTCCCTCTCCCTCTGGAATCAATAAAAGGATAAGAAAAACACAAAGGGCCAAAACCGGTGTGGCTCAGTGGTAGAGCATCCGTCTGCGGACTGAAAGGTCCCGGGTTTGATTCTGGTCAAGGGCATGTACCTTAGTTGTGGGCACATCCCCAGTGGGGGGTGTGCAGGAGGCAGCTGATCGATATTTCTAACTCTATCCCTCTCCCTCTCTGTAAAACATCAATATATATATATTTTTTAATTTAAAAGAAAAACACACACACACACACAAAGGAACTGCTCAGGAGTGGGTCCAGCCTGCAGGGCACAGGGAGGCCCAGGCCTCGCCAGCCTGGCCAGCAGCAGGGGGCACGGGCGGGCACGGGCATGGGGAGTGCTGCCTGGGGCGCTTCCGGGAGTGCTGCCACTGCCAGGTATTCGGCCCAACCAGCTCCTCCGGCTCCGGCTCTCTGGGGAGTGCCCGTCCTGTCGCTGGGCTGAGGTGACAGAGATGGAGACACAAACAGCTGAACCAGGTCCCTACAGGTCACCACTGCCTGGCTGTGCGCCCACTTCCCAGGACCCTGAGGTCAAGCACTGGGGGAGGGGCACCACTGTCCAGGCCCCTGAGGGTCACCTGCCAGGCGGGGGAGGCCTGCCCCCTTCCCTCTGCCCAGGGCCGTGCCCAGCTCCGAGGCGGAGGCTGCTGTCCGTCCCCCTGTCCCAGGATGTCCAGCTGGGTCAGAATGCAGTGACTCAGCCTGGACCCGACTCCGCCCGGGGCTGGGCCTCCACGGGGCTATCCACACCTGCCGGTCCCCTGGCCCTCGGGTTTGAGGTCAGGGTCAAGTGTCCTTCTTGCCCTCCCCTCGCAGAGGGACCACCTCCTGGGAATCGGCCCTCCCTGGGCCCTGGGGGCAGAGCCAGACCCACCTGCGCAGGCTTTAGGCCACTCACACTGGCGGCCGGGCCACTGGGTCTGTCCTGGGGCTCCACGCCCGGGGACACCCGTGTGGCTCCCCAACCCCCCACATACTTGGAGCAAAGGCTCACACACCACGCCTCCCGGCCCCGCCCGCCCCGGCTGCTTCTAGGTCAGGCTCGGGCATGACTTCCTGGGAGGACCCTTGGCAGATGGTGTGGCCGGGCCTGCTGAGGGCTGTGTGGCAGCCATGGCTGGGGGGGTGTGGGGCCGGGGCCAGGCCCGCGGAGGCCCTGTGGGGGCCCTCACCCTGACCGCTCTGGCTGAAGGGATCCAGGCCAGCCAGGGGCAGCCCGCCAGACCCCCTCCCAAGGGCCCTGAGCCCCAACCAGAACTCAAGCCTGAGGCGCAGCCTGGACGTGCAGCCCCAGCCACCCCCACGGCTGCCCCGGAGCCCGGCTCCCCTCCCCATGGGCAGGAGCCGGCCCCTGAGGGGCCCCAGCAGGTGAGTGGGAGGGAAGGAAAGCTGGGGGTGGCCTGGGGGGCAGGGATCTGACAAGGGGGGCAGTTGGGGGAGGCATGGGGGCTGCCCTGTCTGGGGAACAAGGGGGCAGGGACTTCATGGCATCAGTGTAGGGGAGGGGAGGGGGCTGGGAGGAGGGCTGGGAGAGGCGAGAGGACTTCATACACACACACCCCAACCCCGCCCGCTCCAGACCCCCCCGAGCGCCTGGGAGCAGGGGGCCCTCGCTGACCTGGCGCTGTACATGGCGGCCTGC
Organism: Pipistrellus kuhlii; assembly: GCF_014108245.1. Lineage (NCBI taxonomy): Eukaryota > Metazoa > Chordata > Mammalia > Chiroptera > Vespertilionidae > Pipistrellus > Pipistrellus kuhlii. The sequence continues at coordinate 116,630 of NW_023425449.1, forward strand.
CTGGAGGAGGCGGGCCTCTCGGGAACACAGGCCACGGCGCTCACTCTGTCCTCGGCCCTGGAAGCCCAGGGGCAGCGGCTGGAGGACCAGGTGGGCCCCCAACCCGTCCTGCCCCCGAGGCTCCCGCCTCGTCCCCTCCGGGGGGGGTGGAGTGGGCAGAGTGGACGTCCAGGGTCATGAGGCCGGGTCACTGACATCCCCCTCCCGCGCCAGGTGCAGGCCCTGGTGCTCGGGCTGCTGGCGCAGGTGCCCAGCCTGGCCGAGGGGAGGCCCCGGCGCGCAGCCCTGCGGGTGCTGAGCTCGCTGGCCCTGGAGCACTCCCGCGAGGTGGTGGGCGCGCTGCTGCCCCGCTCTCTGCCCCCGGACCGGTAACCCCCCGCCCGCCCCCGCCAGGCTGCAGCCCGTCCCCTCCCCACAGGGCTTCCTCCCCTGCCCACTCACCGGCGGAGTCCGGCCCCCGTGGGCGGCTGTGGGGGGGACCTCCTGCACCCCCACTCCGCCTCCTCTATCCGTGCCCCCCACCTCGGGCCCGGGCACTGGGCCCCCGGCTTGGGTCTGGACTTTCCCCCTGGTTGGCCCTGGGCCCTGGGGGCAGCGGGCTGAGTGCCGACTGTGCCCAGCGCCCTGGCTCTCTGCTCTAAGCGGCTCCAGAAGGTAACTGGTCACAACTCTCCACGGGACTGTGTTGGTTTTTCTAAAAATCCTCACGTGAGGGTATGTTTACAGAAGAGAGAGAGGGCGGGAGAGAAACACCACTGTGAAAGAGAAGCATCGACTGGTTGGTTGCCTTCCACCTGTACCCCAGCCGGGGACAGGACCCACAGCCTAGGCGTGCACCCTGACCCGGGATCGAACCCTCAGCCTTTCCCTGGTCACAGCCCGGGGGATGCTCTGTGCCTGTCCACGGCGCAGGCGTCTCTGTCGCCGCGGGACGGGCTCCCCACTGCTCGGCCCCCCTGCCCGGCGGCAGCACAGGTGCCACTGAGCTTGTTCCTCTGGAATTGGGGTGCAGTGGGGCGGGCGGTTTATCGGCTCCTCTCAGGGGCCACCCCAGGCTGACCTGGTGCCCCCGGGGGGACCCCGCCTCACCAGCCCGGTGCCCGCAGGGCGGCGGCCGAGCTGTGGCGCAGCCTGAGCCGGAACCAGCGCGTGAACGGGCAGGTGCTGGTGCAGCTGCTGTGGGCGCTGAAGGGCGCGGCGGGACCCCAGCGGGAGGCACTGGCCGTAGGTGACTCCAGCCGGCACCGCCGGGGCCGGCCGGCCAGGTGGCAGGGGCCGGGGCTGAGGGGCACGCACATCTGTAAGGAGCCTGGGCGCCCGGGCCGGGCTGAGCGGGCGGCCTCTTCCACAGGCCACGCGCGCCCTCGGGGAGATGCTGTCCGTGTCCGGCTGCGTGGGTGCCACGCGCGGCTTCTACTCGCACCTGCTCCTGGCGCTGGTCACTCAGCTGCACGAGCTGGCCCGGGGCCCAGGCTCCCCCGGCGCCCACAAGGGGTGGGCCGCCTGTGACCGGGGACCACCGCACGGCCACTCCAGGTGCGGGCGTGGGGGACGGGAGGGCTGGCCGTGCCCTCTGCCCGCCGGCCGCCCGCCCTCACCGCCCTGTCCCTGGCCTCCAGCTGCGCCGTGGAAGCCCTGAAGGCCCTGCTCACGGGGGACGGCGGCCGCATGGTGGTGACCTGCATGGAGCAGGCGGGAGGCTGGAGGCGGCTGGCCGGAGCCCACACCCACCTGGAGGGAGTCCTGCTGCTGGCCAGGTGCGGGGCGGGGCCGAGGCGGGGCGGGTGGAGGCGGGCGGGCGGGGAGCTGCTCCGGAGCGAGGACAGTAGAGGAAGAGACCCCGTTACCTCCCGCCAGCGCCATGGTGGCCCACGCGGACCACCACCTGCGGGGCCTCTTCGCCGACCTGCTGCCCCGGCTGCACAGCGCCGATGACACCCAGCGCCTCACGGCCATGGCCTTCTTCACCGGGGTGAGCCGGGTCCGGGGTGTGTGTGGGGGGCGGGGACGTGGCCTTGGTCGCCGGCACCGGCCTGCCAGCCGCTGACCCCGCGCCCCCGCCCAGCTGCTGCAGAGCGGGCCCACCGCGCGGCTCCTGCGGGAGGAGGCCATCCTGGAGCGGCTGCGCGCCTGGCAGCGCGACCCCGAGCCCACGGTGCGCTGGCTGGGCCTGCTGGGCCTCGGCCACCTGGCGCTGAACCGCGGGAAGGTGAGGCCCGGCGGGGCGGGCGGGCGGGGCCTGCGGCTGCGAGCTCCGCCCACGACCCCGCCTCCGCAGGTGCGGCACCGGCGGGCGCTGCTCCCCGCGCTGCTGGGCGCCCTGGGCGAGGGCGACGCGCGACTCGTGGGCGCCGCGCTGGGCGCGCTGCGGAGGGTCCTGCAGCAGCCGCGGGCGCCCGTGCGGCGCCTGAGCACCGAGCTGGGCTCGCGCCTCCCGCCGCTGCTGGACGACGTGAGCGCCACCCGGACCCCGGGCCCCGCCCCGGGCCCCCGGCCCCGCCCCGCCCACCCCAGGCTCCCCCACCCTCCACCCCAACCAGGCCCCGCCCCGGGCCCCGCCCGCCCGCCCCAGGCTCCCCCACCCCCCCACCCTCCACCCCAACCAGGCCCCGCCCCGGGCCCGCCCCGCCCACCCCAGGCTCCCCCACCCCCCACCCCAACCAGGCCCCGCCCCGGGCCCCGCCCGCCCGCCCCAGGCTCCCCCACCCCCCCACCCTCCACCCCAACCAGGCCCCGCCCCGGGCCCCGCCCCGGGCCCCCGCACGCCCCGGCCCCGCCCACCCCAGGCTCCCCCCACCCCCCCACCCTCCACCCCAACCAGGCCCCGCCTCGGGCTCCAGGCCCCCCGACCTCGCCCCAGACGCCGCTCCGGAGACCCTGTCCCCGCCCCGCCCTGACAGCGCCCTCCCTCGCAGGCCAGGGACCCGGTCCGCGCCGCGGCGGTCGGGCTCCTGGGGACGCTGGTGCGGCGGGGCCGGGGCGGGCTCCGCGTGGGCCTTCGAGGCCCGCTGCGGAAGCTGGTGCTCAGGAGCCTGGTGCCCCTGCTGCTGCGCCTGCACGACCCCAGCCTGGATGCTGCCGAGGTCAGTCCCCCCAGACTGTCCCCGGCCGCCGCCTCTCCCAGCTCTTTCCAGCCCCACCCTCCTACCTCTCCCAGCCCCACCCAACTGCCCCTCCCAGCTCCTCCCAACCCCACCCTCCCACCTCTCCCAGCCCCTCCCAGCCCCACCCTCCTGCCCCTCCCATCCCACCCTCCTACCTCTCCCAGCCCCACCCTCCTGCCCCTCCCAGCCCCAACCTCCTACTTTTCCCAGCTCCTCCCAGCCCCACCCTCCTACCTCTCCCAGCCCCACCCTGCTGCCCCTCCCAGCCCCACCCTCTCCCAGGGGCGGGGGGGGGGGGCTTCCTCACGGACCTGGGCGCAGGCCTCCTGGGCTCCCCGTTTCCTGGGGCTCCTGCCCTGGACTTCTCCAGCCCTGGCACTGGCCACACCCAGTCGCCTCTGCCGCCTTTCGGACCCTCCCCGCCCTCCCCGTCCCAGAGCTCCGAGTGGACGCTGGTGCGCTGTGACGGCGCCCTGCGCTGGGGGCTGCTGGAGGAGGTGGTCACTGTGGCCCACTACGACAGCCCCGAGGCCCTGAGCCGCATCTGCCGCCGCCTGGTAGGTGGGGCGTGGCCCACCCACCCCGAAACGGAGTCTCCGCCCTCCCCGCCGGGCGCCCGGCCTGACCGCTTGCGGGGCACTCCCCGGGAGACGCAGCCCGGCCGCCCTGCCCCTCTCCGGCAGAGCTGGCCCTCCTGCCACGAGCCCTCTGTCCCCAGGTGCGGTGGTACCCGGGCCACGTGCCCGGCTTCCTGAGCCAGACCCAGGGCTACCTGAGGAGCCCGCAGGCGCCCCTGCGCCGGGCCGCGGCCGTGCTCCTGGGTGAGCACCGGGGCGCACGGTCCCTGCGGCGGAGGGGAGGGCGGCGGGCGCGGGCAGTCACGGTTTGCCTTCCCCAGGCCTCCTGGTCCACCACAGCAGCCCCCGCCGCTTCAGCCAGGACCTGCTGGACTCGCTGTTCCGGGGTGGGTCCCCGCGCAGGGTGTGCGCCCGGAGCGGCGGAGGTGCTGGGCGGAGGGGGGTGCCGGCGCCAGGGTCCTGGGCGCGTGTGGCCCGGAGAGCCCCCGCCCCGCCTGAACCCCTGTCCCCCCTCCCGCCCCCGCAGACCTGGGGCAGCTGCAGAGCGACCCCGAGCCGGCCGTGCTCGCCGCGGCGCAAGTGTCCTGCCAGCAGGTGGCGCTGCTGGCCCGCGCGCAGGGCCGAGGGCAGGGCCCGCGCTTCCCCCGCCTCCGCCTCCGCCGGCGCCGCGCCCGCCCCGCCCGGCCCCCGCCCGTCTACCCCGACAGCCCCTTCCAGCGCCAAAGCCGCGCGGGCCGCTGGGGCTGCTCCCCACCCGGCTGAGCCGGCCCCAGGCCCGGCGTCCTCCGCAGCGTCTGGGCATCTCTGTGGGCAGCCTGGGCCTGGGCCTGGACGCGGGTGTCACCCCCACCCCAAACCCACCCCAGTCCCTGCAAGCCCTGCTGCACCGGACTCCTCCGAGGAGCTCCCCGCCTTTACCCCTCCCCATGGCCACGTTCCTGAGAGGCAATCAGCGCCATTCAGCTGGGGGCCCACCTGTCCCTCGGGGCCTGGTGCTCTCCCCGCCCCGGCCGGACCACACCTGCCGCCGCACCGGGCTCTGGTGGAGCCGAAGCAGCCCCAGGAGCTGCTGCCCGCGGGGCTGCCTCTTCCTGGGCCTCCCCGGGCCTCCACTCCCTCCTGAGGGCCCAGCTGGCCACCCAGTTCCCGCTCCAGGTCACAGCGTCTGACCCCACCGAGCCTCCTCCAGAGGACGCCACGGACATCCCAGGCAGGGTGCTACCCCGTGGGTTCCCGTGGGGCGCTGGCCTCTGCACCCGGACCAGACTGAGCCCGCTGGCTGGCACCCAGCGCCCTGCAAGGGCTGAAGGAGGGAAGCAGGGCGGGCGGATGGGCAGGGAGGACGCTGCTCTGGCTCTGGGCGGGACAGGCCCCTCCACCCAGATTGCCCCCCAGAAGCCCCTGCCTCAGCGGGCCTGCGACTCACACAGCCTGGCGTCCGGAAGGCCTGGGGTCCGGCCCACCCCGAAGGAAGGTGTCTGAAGTAAACACGCGTCATCAAAGGGGTCCCGTCCTGTCCCCTCTGTCTAAGGCCGGGGTCTGGGCCCGGCGGAGATGGGGCTCAGGGGAGGGGGGGTATAAGGCCACGTGTGGGCAGGAGGACGGGTGGGGGCTTGGGGGGCTTTCCCCCAGGCCTCAGGCAGAGTCCCAGGCCCAGATTCCGTGTCTGCAGTGCTCACCCACCGCCCCCCTCGCCCACCGCCCCCCTCGCCCACCGCCCCCCTCGCCCACCGCCCCCCTCGCCCACCGCCCCCCTCGCCCACCGCCCCCCTCGCCCTCCGCCCCCCTCGCCCTCCGCCCCCCTCGCCCACCGCCCCCCTCGCCCACCGCCCCCCTCGCCCACCGCCCCCCTCGCCCACCGCCCCCCTCGCCCTCCGCCCCCCTCGCCCTCCGCCCCCCTCGCCCACTGCTCGGAGGCTGGGCTCGGCCCCGCCTGGCTTTTGCCTTTCAGGCCGCCCACGCGGGTTCCCGGGGGCCCTGGTCCTGGGGGGACAAACGGTCTGGAGAGGCCTCGAGCCTCTTCTCGGTGTGGGTCCATTCCTAGGGCTCCTGTCCCGGGCCTGGCCTGTGGGGGGCGCTGTCTTCTGTTCTCATGTTGGTGCCCCTGTTGGGTTGGACCCCGGGGTTGTGTGGGGTTCCTGTCCCAGCGGAACCCAGGGCCCCCGCGGGGGGATCCTGAAGCCTCAGCCTCGGAGTGCAGGCCGGCGAGGGGAGGAGGGTGCGCCCCGCAGAGGGCAAACCCCCGGCCGACCAGCTGCCGTCTGTCCTCACGGCCACTCCTCCACCCACTGGCCCAGCATCTGGGCCCTGTGACCTCAGCAGGTGTCCCTGAGCGAGGCGGGCGGCTCTGGCTCCGATCCCTGCCTCCTCAGGCAGCCCCAGGAGTGTAGGGTCTGTGCACTGCTCACCACGCACGCACCCCAGCCCCCTTTGGGGCCCCTCAGGCTGAGGATGGGCCCCCTGCCCGCAGTGGTGTGTCCTCAGGTCCCTGAGGCAGGGGGAGAACTGCCCCCCACCCCACCCCCACCTTCTCGGCCCGCATGCTGGGGAGGGGCCAGGGCAGCACAGGCAGAGTGAGTGAGGCCTGGGAGACGCCTGCTCTGGCCCCACATCCCTCCCTCTCCTGTGTGAGCAGGTCCCCACCCCTGCCCTCTCTGGGGTCTGAGCCCCTCAGAAACTCGAGGACCATCTTCCCTTTGTGAGTCACATTTATTGACTCTCCCCAGCCCCCAGCCCCCAGCCCCGTGGGGAGGGGCCTCGGGGGCGGGGCTCGCACTGCCCAGAGCTGCCGGGGGAGGCCGGTGGCTAGCAGAGCTGGCTCAGCGTCAGCAGCAGGGCCAGGCAGGCGTAGAGCGCGCACGCCGGGCCCTGGGCCTCGGGCCGCCAGCTCGCCTGGGGGGTGTCCGCCCGCAGCTCTAGGCCGCACTCCTCCAGCAGCGCCCAGGTGGGCACCTCCGCGCCCCAGCTGCTGCCCACGAGCTCCGGGGGCAGGGCCAGGGCCATGGGCTCCTGCCACGGGGTGGTCTGCTTCAAAAGGCTCTCCACCTGCCGGGACAGGGTGGGAGGGGTCCCTGGAGGCCCAGGCATCACCCCTCCCATAGGGACCCAGCCCCCCAGCCCAGCTTCCCCCCCCCCCCCCCCCCGGCACCTGGGCCCCTCACCAGCTGGAAGGGCTCTGACAGGGCCTCGGTCTCCAGCGCCTCGGCCAGCAGCAGGTGCTGGGGTTCGCTCAGCACTGCGGAGAGACCGGGGTGAGGGGCGCCGGGAGGCCGGCTGGGCAGCCCGCACCCCTGCCAGCGGCCCCCGCGGGCCCTCACCGGCCAGGGCTCCCAGCAGGTAGGCGACGGGCCTGGCCAGGTCCTCCACCAGCTCCCCGGAGCGCAGCACCAGGCACTCGAGGACGTTGCCGAAGGGACCCTGCAGGGTGTCCACCTGCCCGCAGCTCAGGCCCTGCTCCACCTGCGGGCACAGGGGGCGGGTGAGCCTGCCGGCCAGGGCAGCCCCCGCCCCAGCCCCCACCCCAGGGGCTGCTCACCGCCTCCTCCAGGGCTTCCAGGGCCTGCTCGTCCCGCAGCACCCGACTCAGGGCGCCCAGCAGCTGCCGGCACAGCGGCTTGGCCATGCTCTCCAGGTCCCGGGCCCAGGCCCGCACCTCCGCCTGCAGGCCTGGGAAGTCCTCCGAGGGCGCCTGCCGGTCCTCCTCCAGCCCATCTGTGGGGACAGGGCCGGACTGCCTGGGCGCCCCGGATGGGGGGACCCCGGGAGGAAGAAGGGGAGCCCACCAGGTGCGCCCGGCTGGTCAGGGAGGTACTGACCTGATAAGAGCTTGAGGCGCTTAGCGATGGACCTGAAGGAGAAGCCGGGGGACGGCTCCTGGGGCTGGCTGCCTGCTCGGCCGGGGAGAGCTGGTCAGCACAGGGAGCGGCCGGAGCCCACCCCACCCCTCTCCCCCACACTGGAGCCAGGGCAGGGGGACGTGTGTGTGTGTGTGTGTGTGTACATGCCCCCTCAGCAAGTATGTGTGTGTGAGAGTGTGTGTGTGTGAGTGTGTACATGCCCCCTCAGCGTGTATGTGTGTGTGAGAGAGTGTGTGTGTGAGTGTGTGTGAGTGTGTGTGTGTGTGTGTGTACATGCCCCCTCAGCGTGTATGTGTGTGTGTGAGAGTGTGTGTGTGTGTGTGAGTGTGTGTGTGTGAGTGTGTACATGCCCCCTCAGCGTGTATGTGTGTGTGAGTGTGTGTGTGTGTGTGTACATGCCCCCTCAGCAAGTATGTGTGTGTGAGAGTGTGTGTGTGTGTGTGTGTGTGAGTGTGTGTGTGTGTGTACATGCCCCCTCAGCGTGTATGTGTGTGTGTGAGAGTGTGTGTGTGTGTACATGCCCCTCAGTGTGTATGTGTGTGTGTGTGTGTGAGTGTATGTGTGTGTGAGTGTGTGTGTGTACATGCCCCCTCAGCAGGCTCTGGCTGCCCCATCCTGGGCAGGAGGTGCCTCAGCAGCCGGGAGCCTGTCCCATGCCCAGGCCGGGCTGGGGGTCTCTGGGGGTCCCCAGGCCTCACCTTTTTGGGGCGGCTGGAAGGTCCTCCTCTTCTTGTCAGGCTGGAAGAGGATGTCTGGCGGCCGGGAGGGAGCAGGGGGGGGGGCAGGTTGGCCGAGGCTCTGGCCTTCCCTTCACCCCCTGGGGCTCCCCTCACAGTCCCTCAGTGCGCCCCAACCTCCCACACACCCGCCCAGAGACCCGCCGCCCGCGTGGCTCTTCCCGGGCCTCCCTGCGTCTTCGCCTCCGCGTCTGGGCCCAGCTCACCCCATTTCGACCCGTCGATAACCAGCTGGGCCACCTGGAAGGCGAGGATGCTGCCCTTGGGGATGGTGACGGTCCTCTTCCGGCTCAGGTGGCCCTGGCCCTGGCCCTGGGGGCAGAGCTGGGCTGAGAGGCCGGGGGAGGGGGGCGGCCGGATGCACCTGGACCAGGGCCCTGCCCCCCCCCCCCCCCGCCTCCCCCGGCCCCGGCAGGGGCCGCGCCCACACCTGGAAGCACGTGGCTCCGGGCACCGCAAACCTGCCGGAGCCCTCCTGCCTGCGGGTCCGAGTGACCTCCACCTCCTTCTGCGTCTGCAGCACCTCCGTCACCACGAACACGTCCTCCCCGCGGCTGCGCAGCTGCTGCAGGACCTTGTGCTCCGGCTGCCGAAGGCGCCTGCGCCGAGGGGTGGGCGGGAGGTTAGGGTGCACCCGCTCTGCACCCACCGGGACCCGCCTGCCTCCCCGCCCCCAGCCTCCTGTCTCCCTGCAGGATGCCAGGTCCCGGTGGCTGAACTCCCTCCCCGGGTGCTCCCACCAGAGCGGGGGGGGGGGGGTGTGTGTGTGAAGGTGCCGGGAGGAGGGACGGGGACACCCCTCCCCGGGCAGCTCATGGGCTGCTCTCTCCCCCACCCCCTGAGTCTCCGCTTTGAGGTACAGCCTCCCCGTGTCCCCGTGTGGCCCCGTATCCGCTCCCCCCAGCAGCCCTGCCTCCTCTCAGTGGCCTGGGACCTCTGCCGTCCCAGCAGCCCCTGCCTGCTCCCCCCCCCCCCCCCGTGACCCCAGGCTACGTGGGCTCCCCAGGGCCTGCCCCAGGTCTGGGGCTCACCTCTCCTGGAGCATGTCTGCCCAGACGTTGGGGTTCACTTGCAGCCCGCACACGTCCATGGAGGCACTGGAGCTGCCGGACATGGCGGCCCCGCCCGAGAACCCGCCCTGCCCCGGGCCCGCCGTCAGCTCCACCTGGCCCTGCAGCTGCCCGTCCACCGCGTCTTGGAATTGGAAGCAGCCAATGCGCTGGGTGTCTGGGAGGAGACCAAGCTGAGGCCCTCTGCCGGCCTGCCACCCGCCCGGGACCTTTCTAAAGGAGCCGCCTTCTGGGGACGCAGAGCCGAGGCCCAGGCGGGCGGGGGGGGGGGTATCTGCCATGGGTATCTGGCTCGGGGTCACGGCATGCGGAGGGGGGAGGTCTGCCATGGGTACCTGGCTCGGGGTCACTGGGCTCCAGGATGTCCCTGAGGGACAGGTTGATGCCCCTGTAGTGGGACCTCCAGAACCAGGAGCTGGGCGGCCTCCGGCCCAGCAGGCAGTAGGGCTGGAAGCTGGTGGAGCTCCGCAGGCTGTCCACGGGGACCAGCTCCCGGCCCTGGTCCAGCTCCTGCACCACGCTCTTCACCACCTGCTCGAAGGCGGACGCCATGCTCCCGGGGGCGGAGGCCCGCGGCTCGGGGCTGGGCGAGGGGAGAGTGGGCAGTGGGCGCTCGGATGCCTCCGAGGAGCCGGGGCCGCCCGCACGGTCAGTCCTGGGCGCGCTGACGGGCAGGACCCGGCCCCGGCCCCTCCATCCCTCGGAGGAGCCGGGGGCTTCCAGGACCATTTCCCACATCCCTCAGCGGGACGCCCAGGAAAGCCCTGGACGGGCAGTGAGGGGCGGGCAGCTTCGGGCCACACCGCCGGCCGCCCAGAGTGGCTTCGGGCCACCCCGGAGGGCGGGCGGGGCAATGCTCTGTCTACTGTAGCCACGGTCTCCCTGGCTGGGGTGTCCAAAGGGTGGGGGGTGGGAAGGGGAGAGGGAGAAACAGTCTCTGCCGCGGAGATGCGGCTCAGGGGCCAGCAATCCGGCTCCTCTGTGTCCAGAGCCTCACAAGCCCCTGGTGGAAGGCTGCGGCTTCAGGGCTCAGAGACCACGGCAGACCTGGGCCAGGCAAGGGCCCTCCAGGACCCCCACCCCCGCGCTCTGGCTGGTGAGGGGCCACTCCCAGGGCCCTGGGCTTCCCCAGGTGGGCCTGGGATTGGGGGGATTCCTCGGAGGGGGCTGGGGCCAGGCATCCCCGACCCAGTGAGAGCAAGCAGGGCCCGAGGGTGCCAGGGGGCGCAGCTCACCGTGACCTTGACCTTGGCGCCTAGGTTCCGGGCGCAGGAAGCCTAGGGTGGCGCGGGGGCCGGGGTGGCGCGGGCCGCGCTCTGGGGCCTCCAAAGCGGAGCGCTCCGCGGGCCGCGGCGGCCGCGGGGCTCAGGACCCAAAAGTGAAACTTGTAGCCGCGCTGGGACCGCCCAGCGCGGCCGGAAATGACCGGCCTCGCCCCGCGCCCGCCGGCTGAGCTTCCCGGCGCGGCCTTTCCAAACCCCGGGCGCGCCGTGGAGGCGTGGACACCTCTCCCGTGCTGTGCGCCGCCAACGGCACATCAGACCGGGGAGGGCGCGCACGGCGGCGCCGGGGTGGGGGTCCGGGCTGGGGAGGGAGCAGGAACCGGGCGGGACGTGCCTCTGGCGGTGGTTCCCCAGCAAGTGAGACGGTGCCCCCGCCCACCAGTTCCTCCTCGGGGTGTGTAGCCGGGAGATGAACCCGTCACCTCGGCCTGCACCCAAGGGTGGATAGCAGCCGCCTGCCCGCCAGCCAGCGCACCCGGAAAGGAGCGAAGTTCTGGTGCCTGGATAGCACCGAGAACTCAAAACACCACCCTCACCCCGGCCGGTGTGGCTCAGTGGGCAGAGTGTTGGCCTTCGGTTTGAAGGGGTCCTGGGTTCGATTCCGGTCAAGGGCACATGCCTGGGTTGCGGGCACCATCCCCAGGGTGGGGCATACAGGAGGCAGCCAATCCATGATCCTCTCTGAACATTGATGTTTCTATCTCCCTCTCCCCCTTCCTTCCTCTCTGAAATCAATAAAAATGTATTAAAAAAAACAAAACAAAAACAAAAACAAAAAAAACCCACACCACGATCCTCAGTGAGAGAAGCCAGCTCAGAAGCCAGCAGGAGAAGCCACACACACAGCAAGTACTGGGGGTTTCCGGCCGGGGAGGGGGAGGGGTGACAGCTGTCGGGGCGCGGCTTCTTCGGAGCGATGCAATGTTCCAGCCTGTGGTGAGGGTTGCACAACCCTGAGGATGCTAGCACCCACGGAGTCCGACACTCCCAAGGCGTGAGCGGCGGGGCGCCGAGTTCCCTCCTGAGGAGGCTGCTCTGAGAGGAAGCAGCCGGTGGCACGCTCCAGGCCCCACAGCCTCCTCCCACCCTGGCGGTGGTTCCCCAGCAAGTGAGACCGCGCCCCCGCCCACCAGTTCCTCCCTGGGTGCGAATCCTGTCTGGTGCAAGGCAGCACCCGCACCCCTCCGCCTGCTCCACCCCTCGCCTCTGGCCCCTAAGCCAGGAGGACACTGGGGAGCCCGCAGGAGGCTGCTGCCCGACACTGCTCCGCCCTGTGCTAGGTGCCCCCCCCCCCCCCCAGGGTGGTCGCTGTGAGCCAGAAGGTGCCGTCCTGCCCTGGCCTGTTGCAGTGACTGGAAAGGCTGATTCAAAGGCAACGCTGTCGCCTGGCTGGCGTGGCTCAGTGGTTAAGCTTCAACCTAGGAACCAGGAGGTCACGGGTTCAGTTCCCTGACAGGGCACATGCCCGGGTTGCAGGCTCCATCTCCAGTGGGGGGGCTTGTGGGAGGCAGCTGATCGATGGATGTTTTTCTATCATCATTGATGGTTCTCTCTCTCTCTCTCTCTCTGCCTCTCCCTTCCTCTCTGAAATCAATAAAAACGTATTACCTGCCCCCTCCCCCCAATGTGACATTGTCTTGTGCAAGCAGAAGTCTGAAACTGCTGGGTACCCTGGGCAGGACAGGGCAGGCGAGGCCCTGGGGGTGGGCGGGCAGGCGGCTGGCCTGCTCCGACACCTGCCTGTGGTTTCTCCTCGTGCTGGGGGCCCAGGGGAGCAGGCCTGGGGCTGAGCACCGCCAGCTGAGGGCCTCTGGGGCTGTGGGTGCCCCTGCAGCCTGGTGAGGGGCTCCCAGCTCTGGTCCAGCCCCTGGAGCCCCTGGCGGGTGTGAGGGGACATCCTTGTGGTGGTGACAGAGACTCCAAGAGCCTGAGGAGAGCTGAGTGTGAGTCCACAAGTGTATACAAGTGTGCATGCTGCATGCACACATGTGCATTCATAGGTGTGTTGCATGTGCATGTTTGCATGTGTGTGTACATGTTGGGGGCTGCATGCTGGATCCACCGGAGGGTCTGTCTCCTCCAGCCACACCTGCTTCTCCCTGTTTCCCGGGCACGGCTCTGGGTGGCCTGGCCTGGCTTCCAGCAGGGCTGGGACCAGCCGGTGGTTTTTCTGCCCGGCCTCGGCTGTGGGAGAATTGGGTGGAGCAGAACAGCATGCCAGGCAAGTGCCATCCATGTGGCAACTGGGGACAGCATGGCACACGGTGCCCACCTGCCTTAGGCGGTGACCCCGGCTGCCATTTATGGTGACAACCCAAACAAGAAGCACCGTGTTGGCCGGGGCCGTGCTGCCTCCCCCCTCACAGGGGACAGCCGTAAGGGGGCCGCTGGAGAGGAAAGGAAGGAGGGCGGCTGGGGTGCGCTGCCATCCCTCCCAGGCACGCATGAGGCAGCCAGAAGCCCTGGGGCACCCCGTGTGGTGTGGAGGTGGTGGGTCGCCCAGGGCGAGGTCCGGCCATCTGGGTGGGGTGCGGAGCTGAGGAGAGACACTGTGTCCCGGGGGCTGGGAGGCTGGGAGGGGAGCCGGCTCTAAGGGAGAAGCCACTGCCGCCAGCCCCTCTCACCGGCCCCGTAGGGCGCTGGTGACCGGCCAGGCGCGCTGGGAATGGGGCCGGGCGGGCAGGGACCTGGGAGGGCGGGCAGGGAGGCAGGGCGTTCAGATCGGCGATAACCCGGTGCGCTGGGGGGAGCGCGGGCCGCGCCGCGGGGAGGAGGGACAGCGCTCCGGAGGGGGGCCGCCCCCGAGCCCGGCCGGGACGGGGCGCGGAGGCCGCAGGCTGAGGCCTGGCGGCGGGCAGCCGGCGCCCGGAACCCCGTAAGCTTCGAAGGAGCGCCCGGCGGGCCCGCTCCGGATCCGGACTCGGAGGCTCGCGGGCCCGGAGGTCCTGTTCCGCGGGGCCCCGGGGCGGGCGGAGCTGCGGGCCGCGGATTCCAGAGCGGCCTCTCCCCGGGGAGCCCCCCGTCCCCCGCCGCCGGCGCCGGGGTCTCCGGGCCCCGCACGCAGAGTGCCCGCCCGGCTCCGGCTTCCCGGCCGGCGGTGGGCGCGCGGAACCAGCCCGCCCGCTGGGCCCGGGCAGGGGCTCCCTCGTCCCGCCTCAGGGCCGGGGCCCCGGCTCCGCCCCGCGGAGAAGGCGCTGCGGGCACCCGGAGGAGGGAAGGCGGAGGGTCCGGTGCGACTCCCGCCACCCTCCGTCCTGGTCCTCAGAGGCCGTGGGAATGCCCTGCTGACGGAACCGCTGGCTAATAACATTTCCTATAAAAACACATTTTTATAAATTTCAGAACGGATGGGAAAGGCAGGCAGAAACATCAGGGACCGGAGAATCGCGGACTGGCTGCTCCTGCACGCCCCCGGGGGGCCAGCCGGCCGCCCGGCACGTGAACCCTGACCTCCGGTTCACAGGTCGGCGCTCCGAGCCCCGCCCGCGTCTTCCCGGAGGAGCTCGGGCGGCGAGGGTGGGTGCGGGAGGAGATGCTGGGGGGAAGGACCTGCGGGGGCCTCGAGGGCAGTTCTCTCCCAACCGCCCCCGGCCCCCGCTCCGAGCGGGACGCGGGCGAGGGGCACCGGTGAGGAGCGGTCCCCGCCTGCCCACCCTGCCCCTGCGAGCCCGGGCGCGGGCTGGGCTGGTGAAGGCGGAAGTGCAGACATGGGGGCAGGCGGAGGCCCGGAAGGGCTGCGCTGCGGCTCGTCCCGGGCCCGCGGCGAACGAGAGCCCCTTCTCCGGTAACCCCGCGGCCCCTCCGCCCCGGCCCGCAGGGCCGGCTCCCTGGCCTCTGCTCTGCGCATGCGTGGCCTGCGGGCGTTGCCAGGGCGACGGCGCGTCCCTGGCGACCCGGAGGCGGCCGGGCCTGGCTGCAGTGCGCAGCCTCCGAGCCTCTCGCGCCCCGCCCGCCCCGCCCGCCCCGCCCACAGGGAAACGGTCGCGCGGCGATGACGTCGCGGGGGCCTGGCAGGGCGTCGCGGACTCGGGAGATGGAGGAAAAGGAGCTGTTACGGCAGCAGATCCGCCTCCTGCAGGGTGAGCCGGGCCGGGCTGGGGTGGCGCGCCCCTCTCTTCCCCTCACCTCAGCGGGGATGGTCTCCGCCCGCCCGCGGTCTCACGGCCGGGCCGGGCCGGGCCGGGCCGGGCGAGGGGCGGGGACCCGAGGGGCTCCGGGCCTGCGGGGTCAGCCCCTGCCCGGGCTTCGTCAGGCGGACAACGCGAGCCTCTCGGGCGCTGCGGCGGGGGCGGCGGGGCGGTCGCCTAGTAACCGGCGGGAGGCGGCCCCCCATCCCCGCGGGTGGGCGCGTCCCGGCGCCGACAGTGGGCGGAGGTGCCGGTGGCAAAGTCGCTCCCGCGAGGGCGGGGCCCGGTTTCCACGCGCCTTCCCTCCGGACATCACTCACTCCAGACCCGGCCGGCCCTGGCCTCGGTCTCCAAACTTTTCAGATTTCAGACCCAGGTCGGGCTTTTTATCCCTAACCCCGTCTCCCCGCCCTCAGGCTGTTTCCACAAAGAAGACTGAAGGACGCGGGAAGTGTGTATGGGGGAGTCTGGGTGTGCTGGCCTTTGTGGGTCGCCTCTTGGGCTTCCGTCATGCCTGCCCCAGGCGTCACGGGTCTGGGAGGGAGAGGGTGGTGCCTGGGGCCCGGGAGCCGGCTGCTAGCTGGGCTGTCAGCCCCCAGCCCCGGGCTGCCTCCTGCACCGGACAGTTGACCAGGGGCCTCCTTGGAAGGGCCGTGTGGTGGTCAGCCCACTGCCCTGGGTTCTCCCCGCTGGCCAGGCCTCGCGTCCCTTGGGGAGGACGCTGTGACATTCCTGTCGGGTGTTGAGTGCCCAGCGCTGTCTGTCATCTTACGCCCATTGCCCTGTGTAGCCAGCCTGGAGCTTGTTAAGGGTCTTGCCCCAAACCCCTCTCCACCAGCGGGCAGCCAGGGGGCCTCTGTGGCTGGCCGGCCCTTTCTTGCCGAGGCACTGCAGTATAGGCCTTGCTGGTCTTTTCATACTGAGTGACGTTGCTCTTTTTTTTTTTTTTTTTTTTGAAAAAATATTTTTATTGATTTCAGAGAGGAAGGGAGAGGGAGAGAGAGATTGAGACATCAGTGATGAGAGAGAATCATTGATCGGCTGCCTCCTGCACGCCCCCTACTGGGAATGGAGCTCACAACCTGGGCATGTGCCCTTGATTGGAATTGAACCCGGGACCCTTCAGTCTGAAGGCTGATGCTCTATCCACTTAGCCACACCAGCCAGGGCTTCAAAGGATTGTGGACCCAGAATAATATTCCCAGCAAAGAGGGAAGGTGATGCCACAGGGGCGCATGCTCAGGGTGGGCAGCCAGAAGCAGGACTGAAGCAGATCTGAGGGGAAAAGGCTCACAGGAAAGACATGAGGCCCAAGAGGTTCAGGCTGAAGTGTCGGTGGGTCTCCGCCAAGGAGGGGCTCAGGGGAGAGATGAGGTCTATGAGGTGCCTCTCCCGGAGACTGAGCCTCCGGGTCAGCCTGCGATTCTGTCTCCTAGGTCTGATTGACGACTACAAGAACCACCACGGCAATGCGCCCGCCCCAGGCCCCTCCGCCACCTCCCGCTGGCAGCCGCCCGTCTACCACAGCGGCAGGGCCTTCGGGGCGCGCTGCCCTCGTCCAAGCCGCAGGGGCTTCACCACCAGCCACGGGCCTGCGTGGCGCAAGAAATACTCCCTCGTGAATCGGCCCCCGGGCCCCCTGGACCCCCCTGGCGACTCCTTGGACCCGCCCAGTGATTCCTTGGACCCCCCCGGGGACTGCGCCTCGCAGCCCCCCCTCGGGGCTGGCGGCAGCCAGGACCCCACGCCCCAGCAGTATGTCCTGGAGAGGCAGGTCCAGCTCAGTGCTGACCAGAGCATGGTCATCAAGATCAAACCTCCGTCCCAGCCCAGCGTGGCTGGGGCCGCAGGTGCCCCCCGCGGCTCCTCGGCGGAATATGAGGACCCTCCTTGGAGCGACCGCCAGCCTCGGGGAGGGGAGGGCGAGCCCTCTGGCGGGCAGCGTCCGCCCGCGAAGCCGGGAAGGGCCAAGGGGGCCTACAGCACCGAGGACTGCCAGCTGGTCTGCCAGAAGGAGGCCGGCAAGCCCCGGGTGGTGAAGTCCGTGAGCAGCTTGAGCGACTGCCCCTCTGAGTCCCGGCGCACGGTCAGTGAGAGCGCCATCGCCATCAGGGCCCGCCTCCCGCCCCCCCACGCGCCCCAGCGGGGCAGCGGGGCCCTGGCCGCGAAGGCGAGCTCTCGCCCTGTGGCCAGCTGTGCCGCACAGCTCCTGGGAGACCGGAGAGCCGACGCCGGCCACCCAGACCAGCCGGCTCCCTCTGGCTCCGCGGCAGGCCCCACCAGACCAGCTTCCGGACTCAGGCAGGCCCCCGAGGCCTCGCTGCTTGTGTCCTGTCGAGCCAACAAGTTCCGGAAAAACAACTACAAATGGGTGGCTGCTTCGACAAAGAGCCCCCGGGCCCCTCGCAGGGCCCTCAGCCCCAGAGCCGCTGCGGAGAACGTGTGTGCCGCGGAGCGAGCCGAGAAGCTGCAGCCCAGAGCCGACCCGGAGGCCAAGCCCAAGAAGCCGGCCGCGGGCGCCACAGGGGCCCTCCGCAGCAAGTACACATGGAAGGCCTCCAGCCCCTCGGCCTCCTCCTCCTCCTCCTCCCGCTGGCAGGCCGAGGCCAGCGGCAAGGACCGCGCCCCCCAGCTCCCGCCAGTCCCTTCTCGGCCCCCCCCGGGGGACAAGCCAGCCGTGGGGCCCAGTGGCTTGAAGCCCCTCTTCAGCGAGACCCCTGGGCTCTCTGCTTACAAAGTGAAGAGCCGCACCAAGATCATCAGGAGGCGGGGGAGCGCCACGTACGTGTCCCAGCGCCACGGGTGCTGTGTGGGCAGTGGGCTGGGCTGGCACCTCCCTGCGGTGACTCAGCCGGTGGAAGGACCCGCCTGCCCTGATGGAGGAGGGGAGGGAAGCATCACTGCCCCTCCTGGTCTCTGCTTGGCTGAGCCTGAGTGAGGGGAGCTTTGTTGGTAGGGATGAGGCCGGGCTATGCTGAGTGCGGGGGCTCAGCAGGGGCGGGACTTGCCTCAGGCCCCAGCCAGGCAGGGCACGTGGAGGCTGGTGCCAGCAAGCCCGCCCGCCCGCCCGCCCTTCTGTTAGGGGAGGCTGCTGGGCAGCTTCCGGTCTGGCACGGTGTCTGTGGCAGGAGGCTCTGTGCCTGGCCGGTGCTGGCTAGACAAACGCAGGGTTGTAGTGTGTCTGCAGGAGGAGCTGTCCCCACTGGGCGGAAGGCTGCCCCACGGTGGCCACTTGTCCCCTCCCAAAGATGGCACGTGGCCTGGGGTCAGGTGGCTGCTGCCGGCCATGCAGAGGGCCTCCCTCTGCCATCAGACATGGCGCTGCCCCCTCCTCCCTGAGCACCCCGCTGCAGGTCCTTCCCACCGTCTGACCTTGGTCTTTGACCCCATCTGGGTGGTGGTGGCCTGTCAGGATGCACAGGAGGGAGCTGTGGGAATGGCGCCTCCTGTGGAGAGGGCTGGGGATGCTGTGGCAGCTCCTCTGGACACTGCGTCTCCTCTGCCCCCACCCCAGCTCCGCTGGGGGCTCTTGCCCTGCGGAGGGGCGGAGGCGGGGCTCAGGGATCGATCCTGGGATCCTCCTGCCGCTGCTGGGAGCCTGCAGGCCTGGCTCGGATACGCCCGGGAGGCCCGCCCGGCCAGCGTGCTGGCGTCGTCCTCCGTGGGGGCCTGTTGAGAGCTGCCGGCTTTGTCTCCGCAGCCTTCCTGGGGACAAGAAGAGCAGCCCCCCGCCAGCTGCCGCCGCCAAGAACCAGTTCAGCCTGCGGAGGAGGCAGGTCCTGCGGGGGAGAGGCGCGCCCGTCCCGAAGAAGACGCCCCCCAAGGGCCTGATGCAGGTCCCCCGGCACCGGCTGTGCTGCCTGCCCCCCGGCCGCGCCCCGCTCCCCACCAGGGAAGGTAGGAGGACAGGAGGGCCCTGCGAGGGCTCCGGGAAGCCTGAACGGGCCCCTGCTGGCCCAGGTGCATCCCTGTTGGTGGAAGGAGGGGGAGGTGGTGAGAGGTGGCCGCCCAGCCATCCTGAAGGAGGAGCGGGCTCCCCCGCCCGTCTGTCTGCGGGCCTGGAGGGTCGGCTCTGCCCTCTGAGTCACTGGTGGCTAGTGGCCAGCCTGAGGGAGGGCGTGGGCGTGGCCGGCTGTGAGGTGCTGGCAGTGCGGGCGGGCGGGCGGGGGTGGGGGTGGGGGTGGGGGCTGCTGGCACGGCGGGGCTCGTGGTGGAGGTCTGGGGCCGTGGGGAGTGGGCAAGCGGGAGGCAGGGCCACTGGATCCGCCCTGGAGACCCCAGGCTCCCCTGGTGCACCGGGTCCTCTGCCCCCCCCCTCCCCCCCCCGGAGCAGCGGGGAGTGTGGTTGCTTGCCAGGGCCCAGCGGTCGGCAAACTGCGGCTCTTTGGCCCTTGAGTGTGGCTCTTCCACAAAAGACCACGGCCTGGGTGGGTCTATTTTGAAGAAGTGGTGTTCGAAGAAGTTTAAGTTTAAAACATTTGGCTCTCAAAAGAAATTCCAGTCGTTGTACTGATGGCATTTGGCCCTGTTGACTGATGAGTTTGCCGACCGCTGTAGCCAGGCTGACGCCTGTGAAATAACGGAGGCAGCAGGGTTTGGGCCGAGCAGCGTGGCCCCGGGGAGTTCGATTGGGACCTTCGCCCACGGAGAGGTGGAGGCACCCTCCTCAGGGCTGTGCTGTGCCAGGCCAGCCGAGGGCTTGACCTGAGCTGAGGGCCGTGGGGAGCTGCCACCAGAGGGCGGCGTGGGCCCCAGAGGGAGGTGAGGGCAGGCTGCGGGGCTGGTTGCCCACCTGCCCTTCTTTGGCTGCCACGCCGTGTGCCGTGGCGAGTGTGGACTTGGTGGCAGGGTGAACGGGCACAGGGAGCCCATGTGGTGCAGGTGGGGAAGCCCAGCCCCAGCCCCACTCCTGCCTGCCGTGCGGCCAGGTGCCCAGCAGAGGGCGCACTTGCCCCTCTTATCCCTGGGTCTGTCTTTTTTCTGGTAATTGATTGCCTAATTTCCTATTTATGTGAAAGAAAGCAGATATCAAGTAATTTGCAGCAATAACCTACTAATGCGGGGCCAGTATCGAAACTCCCCTGTTCATTTCAAGTGGCAGATAAAACACGAATCCATAATTATCCTCGCAAATTGGATTGTTTTAAATAACCAAAAGGCTGCGGCCGGAGGCCGTCCCATCTCCCTGGAGCTGCTGTTGCGGTGTAATTGCCGCGTTCAATCAATTCCCTGGCATTAGAGATTCCATCACAATCAGCATTAAGCTTTATTCATTGTGATGGCTAAGAGCCGGGCCATTTCTCCTCTTTTTCTTAACTGGCAAAATTAATCAGGGAAAAGATTTTAAACATTTACCCCTGCGAAAGAGGTCAGCTCTGCCACTATATTGCTCAGCAGATAAGGGGCTAATAAAAAGAAAATTGAATTACTAATGATCACCAGGAACAGAGTGTATAAAACCTGGCAATCGCCGGTTCTGGGAGAGGGAGAATCAATTTTCCTGGGACAAGGTGTGCTCGTTTTTTATTTTGGCGCATATTATCAGCAGTTTAATTTGAGAGCGCGTAAGCAGGAGGAAACAGTTAGGGAATAATGAGCCCGGAGGTGCAGAGCCGCAGGATATATGCTGTACACAATTTATTTGGCACAACAGATAATCACTTTAATTGAATTCAGACTGCATTGTTCAGCAGGCCGGGCCGGGGGTGAGGTTCCCCCCTCCTCGCTCCCCTCGCTCCCGCCCTCCGGGGCCTG
This sequence comes from Pipistrellus kuhlii, assembly GCF_014108245.1. Classification (NCBI taxonomy): domain Eukaryota; kingdom Metazoa; phylum Chordata; class Mammalia; order Chiroptera; family Vespertilionidae; genus Pipistrellus; species Pipistrellus kuhlii. The sequence goes on from NW_023425449.1 coordinate 137,140, forward strand.
GCTCCTGGGCTGAGGCTCAGTCAGACTTGGCTGGGTGGGGGGCCTTGGGCCACCACGTGCTCCGGGAGCTGAGGGCCTCTTGCCTTCCTCTCTCCCTTTCCCCTGGGCTGTACCCTGGCAGCTGGGGGCGGGAGCGGTGCCCGAGGTGGGCCGGGCGCTTGCTGACGGTGGCGCTGGGGCCGACGCAGTCCGCGCTCAGGGCTTCAGGGCCCGCTCCCAGTGCCCACTCCTCTGGTCTCGCTGGGCCCAGCGCTGTCCCTCGGGCACCTGATGGCACAGCTGCCCCTGTGCCCTGAGCCTGGCTCCTGCTCCCAGGACGGCCCGAGAGCTGTGTTCCCGCTGCTCCGTGGGGCTGGCGCCCACCGGCCCCTGGGCCCCGGGCTCCGGCCTTCATGGCGACTCCTGCAGCCAGTGGGCGGCGCGTGCATGGAGGCCAAGGAGAAGCCACGGTGGGCGGTGTCGCCAGCTCCCAGAGGCCCCAGACAGGACACTGGCCATAGCCACCCTCCTCCGGCTCTCCTGGGCCCTCCCTCCTGCCTGTGGTCTGTCCTCCGGCTCTCCTGGGCCCTCCTGTGGTCTGTCCACTGGCTCTCCTGGGCCCTCCTGTGGTCTGTCCTCCGGCTCTCCTGGGCCCTCCCTCCTGTGGTCTGTCCTCCGGCTCTCCTGGGCCCTCCCTCCTGTGGTCTGTCCACTGGCTCTCCTGGGCCCGGCCCTCCCTCCTGTGGTCTGTCCACTGGCTCTCCTGGGCCCGGCCCTCCCTCCTGTGGTCTGTCCCTCCTGCCCCCAGGCAGGGCTGGGTGTGGCCATACCTCCATGTGGGTGTGGGTCTTGGTCCCCTGGGGACAGCGCAGATGTGACTGGGCGGCTGAGAGAAGACGGGCTGGCCGGGAGGCTGGGAGGAGTGCCAGGCTGGCAGGGCTTCCCGAGGCCCAGAGGGAGGAACCTGGGTGCGGGCGGGGCTCCTGAGCCAGCGCAGGCGAGTTCCGAGGTCAGAGCAGGTGTCCACTGAGCGCGACTGAGCTGGCAGGAAGGCCCCAGGTCGTCTGGCGCCAACTTCCTGCCCCACCTCCCACAGGCTGCCAGCCTCCCCGCCCCCGCCCCAGCCCTCTGCGCTCTCTGCTCCCTCCCTCTGGCGGCCTGGGAGGGTCTGCACGGACCCAGCACTGTCGCATCAGTGCTGCTGCTGGGCTCTGGGCTCTCGGGAGGCGGGGGGCAGAGAGCCACGCTGCTGGTTGAGTGATGGCTGTGCCAGACCCTGCGCCCAGGCCACACTCTCCCTGAGGCGGAGATGAGGCTGCGGGCCCTGGGCCTCCCCGTGTGGGCAGCAGCCTGCACCTAGGTGTGGGCCTGTGTGCCCTTGTGTGGCTTGCTGGGCACTCCTCCGGGGCTGTGCCCGGCCCCAGGCTCCCTGTCAGTGCGGGCTGAACACGGGGCAGGTGGGAGCAGGGGCACTTCTCTGTGTCCGCGAAGCCCTGGTGAGGCGGCAGCCCGGAGGGTGCAGTGCCGCCCTCAGCAGGGATCTGGTGCAGCAGGTGGGGAGAGGGCAGGGCTGGCCAGCACCTGGGAAAACCCAGGAGGAGTGCAGGGCGGGCTGCTTCCCAGCATCCGCGGACGAGGACGGGACACCCCGGAGCCCGGCCTGGGCCTGCGTCCTCCCGCCTGCGCCCCTCCTCAGCCTCAGCCCCTGGCCGGGAGCGGGCCGCCGGGCTGTGGCAGAGCTGCTGTGCCGCTGGCCACAAGCAAGTCCTGGGCCCTGAGGGAGCGGCCTGGCCTGCTCCGTGCTGGCTGCCACGTTCGGGGCTGTGGGGCTGTGCTCCGGGTGTCAGCTGGGAAGGACCGCTCCTGGGCCAGCCCTGTGCCTCCTCGTGAGCCCGGAGCTGCGCTGGGCCCCTTCCTGCAGCTCCTCTCGTTGTCCTTTCTGAATCCAGGGGTTAGGTGGCTACTGGGACTGCGGGAGCCCAGCAGGCCGTGGGGCTAGGGCGGGGCCGGGGGGCACCGTGCCTGCCCACAGTCCCTGTGAGAGCAGCCAGCAGCCCTAACCTCGAAGATGGGGCGCTACATGAGGCAGGAGCCTGTAGGGTGAGAAGGGCTGTTGGGACGCCTCCGGAGGAGGTCAGAGGCGGACGTGAGTGACAGGCCTGGGGCCCAGCTGCAGGACACCAGCACCAGGACACCTGCCGTCTCAGCTGCTCCAGCACTGGGTCCCGGGGCCTCACATGGCCAAGCTGCCTGCATCCGCTGGGGGCCACGGCCGTGTGTGCAGACCTTCTCCCTGCCTGTGACCGAGGCTCCGGGGTGAGCTGCCTGGTGCACTGGGCCTGCCTTTGGGAGCGGGAGCGCAGAGCTGGGGCCGGCTCTCACTGCAGCGTGCTCTGCCTGGGTCCCCCTCGCTTCCCGCCAGGCCGTCACCTGTCTTGGGGTACGCTCCTGAGCCTGGGTGTGCTGGGGCTCCCTGCTCCCACAGTGTGATGGGGAAGAGGAGGGCACCCACCCCCACAGCCTACAGCGGCTGTCGGAGCAGACCACCGGTCCACCCGACGGTGCGATCTGGGGTCGGGGCATGTGCGGTCCGGCTCCTGCTCTGACCCAGGCCGTGCTGCTGGGGTGGGTGCGAGGGGTCTCCATCGCCCGCTGACAGGCTTGACAGCGCGGCCCGGCGGGCTGACAGCGCCGTTGTTAGACTCCAGGTAGCGTGGGAGCGGCTGACACGTTGTTTGTCACGGAGCTGCCTGCCGCCGCCGCCTGCGGTGTGGGGCTCAGGTGACGCGGGCCTGTCGGCTGCCGCTGTGACTTGATCATGGGTAAGTGCTGTCAGGCTGATGCCGGTCGGTGGGACAGCTCGGCTGCCGGAAGGCGGTGCTGAGGGCCTCCGGCTTCTGGGCGGTGGGTGGGCGGGAGGAGCCGTGAGGGCGAGGCCCGGGCCGGGCGGGCTGCTGCCTCGTCCTCCCCTGGAGGCCCGGAGGGTCCCCACCCCTCTGGGAAGCTGTGTCCCCTTCGCCCGCGGGAGCCGGGTGCCCCCTCGCCTGTGAGCCGGGTGCCCCCTCGCCTGTGAGCCGGGTGCCCCCTCGCCTGTGAGCCGGGTGCCCCCTCGCCTGTGAGCCGGGTGCCCCCTCGCCTGTGAGCCGGGTGCCCCCTCGCCTGTGAGCCGGGTGCCCCCTCGCCTGTGAGCCGGGTGCCCCCTCCCCGGGGCAGCCCCAGGCACAGGCCAGAGGCTCTGATTGCAGCAGTGCTTTTCCGTTTGAAGTGCCGGAGCCGTCGGCAAGCTCAGGAGAAGCGAGTGATTTATTAGACTCATAAAAATTCATGCTTGCGATCCCAGCCGTCCCGTCTGAAGCTTGTTAGAGCGCAGTCCCTGGCAGCTCCCGCCGTGTTAGGGGGCGGGGGTGGGGGGGGCACCACGCCTCCTGCCTCGGCTGCCTCCGAGGCTCGTTGGGAATGGAGGGCCCTGCAGGCTCGCACGAGTGACTGGAGGGGCGGGCGGCAGGGCTTTGCTGTCAGCGGGCTCTGCTCTGGCAGGAGAGGCGGAGAGCCAAGCCTGTGGCCTGCGTGCTCCGCCCCTGCTGCCGGCGGGGCCAGGAGCACGGCTCTAGGCTGGTGGAGGGCCGCAGGGGAGGCGAGGTCTGCCGTGTGTGCCCAGCGGTCGACAGGTGTGGCGTGGCGTGGCCTCCGTGTTGCCAGGCTGGGCCCATGGGCGTGGAGCCCCGCCCTTCTGGGCCTGGCGGGCAGTCCCTCTCCTTGCCTGGGCTCCGCCTCCAGCTGTGCACCCGGGAGCGTCTTAGCCCGCCTTAGCCCGCCTTAGCCCGCCTCAGCCCCGGACCTGAGTGACGGGGAGCATGTTTGCGGGGCGGGGCCGGGGCCGGGGCCGGGGTGGCCTCAGACCAGGCTGAGCCGGACAGCCTTTAGAGCCCCGTGGCGGCGAGGTGGGCGGAGGGCGGACACGGGCCCGGCCAGGTGGCTGTTGTAAAACGCGACTGGCAGTAACTGGAGAAAGTGGAACGGTGCTGGATGGAGCCGCCGCGTTGGCCCGCCACCCCTCCCGGCTCTCCATGCCCGGCCCCCATCGGCATGTGGGGGCGACAGCTGGGTGCGGGGAGACTCGCGGTGGCGCCCGCCCCGCCCCCCGCTCAGCTGGTTTGGAGCAGTGGCCACGGCAGCTCTCTGCACCGACGCGGCTCTGGGCTCTTCTCGCTCGTTGAAGACTGGGATTCCTTCCAGGCTGGGCCCATGGGCTCCACGCCCATGGGCCCAGCCTGGCAACACGGAGGCCACGCCACGCCACACCTGTCGACCGCTGGGCACACACGGCAGACCTCGCCTCCCCTGCGGCCCTCCACCAGCCTAGAGCCGTGCTCCTGGCCCCGCCGGCAGCAGGGGCGGAGCACGCAGGCCACAGGCTTGGCTCTCCGCCCCTCCTGCCAGAGCAGAGCCCGCTGACAGCAAAGCCCTGCCACCCGGGGCTGGTGAGAGGGCAGTGAGTGCTGGGGGCCACTCAGACGGCCTGGGCTCTGGCGCCTGCCTCCCTGCCTGCAGTCCCAGCGGCTGCCCCGTGGGGGGCTTCCGGGGGCCTGCAGGCTCCTCCCGCGCCCACGGCGGGCGGGCGGGCGGGCGGGCGGGCGGGCGGGCGGGCGTGGGAACCAGGGCCCGGCGGGGCGTGCGGAGCGAGGCCCGCTGATGGATGGGCTCATACTCCGTCCCACACGGTGCCAGCAGTTTGTGAGGCTCGTCTTCCACTGCGGTAGTAAAGTTTTTAATTAGGAAAGCTAATGAGATCGATCAGTCATTAGAAGTGACCTCTGCGCGGCGGGCGGAGGCGGTGTGTGCGGGCCTGATAACGTGCCGGCCGCGGCGGCAATAAAGGCGCAGAGGGTTTGATCCGAGTGAAGCGTGCCACGGGGATACATCATGCGGAGAAAAAAATTGGAGCCCTGGGAGTCTGCGATGAAGGGAATTAAACCAGCGTCCTAGCTAAATAACGTGATTATCCACACAGACCCTCAGCCGGCGGGCCGCGGGCGGGAGGGAGGCCTCGCCTGGCACAGGTGCCCCCGGCCTCTGCCCACCCTCCCCACCCATGGGCTGCCCGGCCGAGCTGCCTGGTGTGGGCGTCTCCGGGGAGAGCCCTGAGGAGTCCTGTGCTGGGGTCTGGTGCTGTGCAGGCAGTGGGGGGCGGGGGAGCCGCCTCAGGACAGCTGGGCATTAGCTTAGTGGCGTGGCAGTGCAGCGGCACCGAGGCAGTCGGCCACCCAGACGTGCTCCTCGAAGCTGTGGGGACATCGCCAGCATCAAGTGGAAGGGAGGCGGGCAGAGCAGGGCCTGCAGGTGTGTGAGCCTCAGCAGGAAGAAAGCCAGTGTACGCACCCTGCATAACCCAGACTCGGCCAAGTACACAAACCTGCACCCCCAGCCTCCCGGACCCTGGGTGCAGCCTGGGCTTAGGGACATGGGCGGTGCTGCTGAGGGCACCAGCGCGCCCCCCCCCCCCCAGCATCCCGGGGGCCTGCTCAAGGCTGAGGCCTGCGCCCAGCTCTTCCTGGAGCCCAGCTGCTGGGCTGTGGGGCGTGCACAGCCTCGGGCGCCGGGCTGCAAAGTCCCTGCCGGCCTCCACTGACCGCCTGTCGGTTTTCTCCACAGCCTCCAACCTGAGCGCCCTGCCGGCCCCGGCCACCAGCAAAGTGATCAAGACTCGATACCGCATCGTAAAGAAGACCCCGGCGTTGCCATTCAACACAGTCCCCTTCCCCCAGTCCCTGCCTTCCTGGCGGACCCGGCGGCTCTCCCTGTCCAGGTAGGAGGTCCTGCCTGGGATCCTGGGGCTGGGCGGGAGGGGCTCAGGGCTGCAGGGGGCCTGAGGCCGAGGGCACTGAGCTTGCCACCGGTCTCCAGTCTGCGGCTGGCGAGCCATCTGCTGGCCCTGGAGGCTGCGGTGCCCCGCAGGAGGCACTGGCGGTGAGTGCTGGGCCCTGAGCAGCCCTTTGGGACCCGTGGCCATCTTGTCGGCTGTACACTGACTGCTGAGGGCGGAGGGAGGCCTCAGCCCGCCCACGCCACCCGCCTCGGCTGAGTGTGGTGTCGGCTCCTCTGAGACCGCCTGGCTCGGGCTGTGGCCAGAGGTGCTCCCTCGGCCTGTGCAGATGGCACACAGCCTGCCCTAGGCACGGTGCCCGCGGCACCCGTGCTGCCCACAGCCCTCCTCCCGCCCCCGGAGCCTCAGGGAGCCTGGCCTCGCCTGCCGCTCCGGGGCCAGAGCTGGGAGTATATTTTAAGTTAATTTTACTTCACTTTTTGTAATATTTTTGTTTTAAATAGATTTATAAGCATCTTGAGGGCTATTTCTACAAATTTATGAAGATAATTTTCACTCTCTCGATAAGGTTAAATTTACACCTGCTATTTCCATATTAATTCACAGTGCTAAGTGGGTCTAATTTTCTTCCGTTCTTCTGTCTGGTGCGCATGGCCTTTTTCCTAATGCAATTTCCCCCTCACTAAATCACTGTGATCGGGAGTCAGGATCGAGCTGAATTACCTTAAATTAATTTACTTAACAAGAGGTCGTAGTGAATGAGGTTCAGATTTATTGGTTCTTCCTCCTGCCTCTCCTCGGCCATAGGTATTCCCGCCCACCTGCTGGCCAGGCCCCGCCTCCGGGGTGGCCCCGGGGGCCTCCCCTCCCAGCCCCTGAGCACCAGGAAGGGTTAGGCTTTGGTCCAGCTGGGGCCTGATGGGGGTGTCACTGAGTAAGTGGCCAGCTCAGTGGGTGAAGGTTACTGGGGGGGGCGGTGGCTTCGGGCACCCCAGCAGTGCTGCCCTGCTCCTCAGCGGAGCTCCAAGCCCTTAGGGTGGCGAGCAGCCTGGCCCCGAGGAGCCCGTGTGCCCTGCGGGGAGGTGTGTGGGCTGCATGGGGAAGGTGGATGGGGCTCCCGCCTCAGTTGCCTTGCTGTCTGGATGCCCTGGCTCCTGCAGCCTTGGCGTGGCTCTCAGGCCTCAGACCCACCCCTGTGGGAGGAGGCGCGTGGGGGGCTGTGCTCAGTGGGCCTCCCTCGCCCTGATTGCCTCCCCAGGCCTGTCTATCCATCAGCAGGGACCCGGGACACAGCTGAGCGCAGAGCCCGGGCCTGCAGGGTGGGTAGTGCAGGGTGCCACGGACTGAGTGCTGCCAGGGGCTGGGCTTCTTTCGCCAAGGTCACCTGCGTCCTGGCCGGAGCTGCCTGCTCAGCACCGCGGCTGCTTGCCAGCTGCCCAGCCCGTTGGGCGCACGCCGGGCTCGGCTCGTCAAGGCAGCGGGAAGGGCCTTCTCCAGGGCCAGTGGCCAGTCTGATGCCCACCTATCACTGCCTTCAGCTTCACCAGAGGAAGGCTCTGCAGCCGACTGGCAGTGGCCCAGTCCCCGACCCCTTCCCTTGACTGCTGCCCTGTGCAGCTGCAGGCCTGAGCGCTCCAGGCAGCCTACGGCCCGGATCCGGAGCCACAGGAGCTGCCGGGCCCCCAGGACTCCAGACCACTGCTGCCCAGACTGGCCCTGGTGCTTGGGGTCTGCCAGGCCTGGGGTCCAGGGGGCAGCAGAGGGCACCCCAGGGCTGAGGCTCCTGAGCGGGGTTGCATGCTTTTGCTGTAAGATTTGTGGGTTTGCCTGCGTCCTCGCTGGCTCCGGCAGGTTCATTAATCTGACGGAGGCTGAAGTGTGACTTATATCCCTAAACCGCCTGTCGCTTCCTTTCTTCCCAAATTCATTTGATGTGAAAGTGGGAAATAAACAGCCGCGCAGGAGCCGCTGCGCCTGAGCTCTCCTCGGGCTACAAATGGGCTGTCACGGCGCTGCCTCGCCGGCCGCTTCATCTTGTTCCACTTCGTGTCTGTGCGGATCGGGGGCTCTGGCCTGAGGGTTTGGGCTGCCGTTTCGAAGGCTCTGAAATGCTTCTCCAAAGTGGCGTCTCGTTAAGGAGGAGCTCAGCCAGGGACGTGCAGGTCCCCCGGAGCCAGGTCCCCCCCCGCCCCGCCCGGCCCCTTGCCGGCAAGCACACGCCCTTTGGCGGCCAGCGAGGCCGAGGCCGGGCGCCGTCACAGGCCCGGGCCGGTGGCTTCCTGGTGCGTCGTCTCAGCTGCGCAGGCTGGAAGCCTCGGGTCGGCGCCAGCCCAGTCCTCCCGGCTGCACACGGCCAGCTCCTCGCTGAGCCCCTCCTGTGAGGACCCTAAACCTTCACGGCCCACTCTCACCCCCTCATCCAACCCTAGTCACCTCCACGGCCCCACCTCCAGATTCCATCACACCCAAGCGGGAGTTTGGGGACACCAGTCCGTCCACAGCAGGGTGTCCTGTGGTGATCAGGCCGTGGAGCTGGCTCCCACTGCCCGCTGCCTGCCTGGAGGCGGTGTGCACGAAGGCCCAGCAGGCCCGCCGGGTCCGTGGGAGTGCCAGCACAGAGGGCGCCCCGACGGAGGAGGCACGTGGCTGGAGGAGCCCACAGCTGCAGAAGGCAGAGCAGGGTCGAGTGCAGGGGCCGGCCCAGCCCCGGAGCCTGCTGGAAGCCACACATGGCAGTGCCAGCCACCTCATGGGGCATCCGGCTGCCCATGGTTCCCCGAGGCAGACCTGCTCTATGGCTGCTGGCCTCAGTGGACCCAAGGCTGCCCCTCCGCCTGTAGTGCATGGTGGGCAGTGGCCCCAGGAAGAGCCTCCCAGACAGCGGGGCTGCCCGGCGGGAGGGCAGGAGGCGGGGCCAGGGCCGCGGGCCGGGGCAGGGGAGGAAGGATGACGGTGTGCGCCCCGGGACTCGGGACTCGGCTCAGGCCCTGTCCCTCTCCTGATAGTTTGTGCACTTTTTGGGGTGACTGTTTTGATGCACGTTTGCACTTCACTGGGGTCGCTGACCGGGTACACCTGGTCCCCTCTGCTCCTCACACCCCCTCTCTGTTTGCCCGATTTCCGGGGAGAGTGGAGACTCGGTGCCCCTTGACCAGCACTGAGTGTGGTCCCGATCCGGAGTGCTGCCCCACCGCTGGGGTCATGGTCACGGTCACGCCTCTCCAGCCTCAGCCCTCTGTCTTTGGGGAGCAGAGCCCAGTGCTCCGTGCATGCCTCTGGGCTGTGGGTGTGCGGGCGGGCGCCGGTGTTGGCAGGCCGGGTGTCGGCCCAGCCCTGCGTCTCCCTGGGTGTCACTGGCCAGCCTGCCTTGGTCGGTGTCTGTTCGCGATGCTGTGACCCAGAGCCCGGTGTACCCTGCAGGGGCACGGCGTTCTCCGAGCCCCCGCCTTCCCTCCCGCTGCACCAGCCACTCCACAGGGCCTGGCCGCAGCTGGGCGCTCGTGTCTGCCCCTGTGTCTGTGCTCTGCGTGGTCGCTGGAGCTGCCTCCGCGCCGAGTGCGGTGGACGGGCCGCCGCCGTGTGCACAGGCTTCTGTGCGGCTGCCGGGCCGAGCGCAGGCCTGCGGCCGCCAGTGCGAGGTCACGTGGAGCCGCCGCCTCCCACGGCCTCGGAGCCTGTCCGCGGCGGCTGTGCCGCTGCTCCTCAGTGTCCCTCCACCTGCCCTGGCGCTCGTCTGGTTCGGTTTGTGTCCCGTGACCTGGCTCTCCCGCGACACGCCTCGGCCTCTGCCCAGCCCAACTGGGTGGGCGGTTTTGTTTCTGGCAGGAGCGAGCTCACCACGGGAGCCAGCCCTCCATGTCCCTGCCGAGCCGGCCTCCTGCTCGGACGAGGCCTTGCTTCCTGGCAGGAGACTGCGGTGGGTGTGCCCGGGCTCAGCACCCCGGGGCCCCGCCCTCAGGGTCTCACTTGCCTGGTCTCCGCCGCATCCCGGCCTGCTGCGGGCCTGCCCTGGGACCTGGAGCCCAGGGGGCAGCCTGCCCGGCCCAGGCACGTTGGTCCCTCACCAGCCCCGTGCCCGGCCTGGTCAGAGCCTGGCTTGCTCCGCTGCTGCCGACGGGGAGCCGGCCAGAGCGCCTGTCCAGTCCCTCTGTCCCTCGCGTGGCGGATCGTGAGGGAGCAGGAGGGACTTGGAGCGGAGCTGCCTGAGGGGACAGGGTGAGCGGGGTCTGAGCTTCGGGAGAGGCGGGTGGCGGGGTGACCCCGCGGTGCTGAGGCTGGTCTCCGGGCCGGTGGGTATGGCTCCCCAAGTGCCGTCAGAGCTAATGTGATGGCCTCGTGCCGCGCTCGTTTTTATAATTCTTTATTTTATGGAACAGGACAGGGAACTTAGTGACTTATTACTATTCATTTCGCTTCAATGCAGTAAATATTGATTCAGTTGGGGGTTTTCAATTTAAACTGCTCGGCGATTATATAAAATATTACCGCCTGTGAGATTATGCTTACCGATCCCTTCGGCTGCTCATTAGGGAAGGCGTGCGCGGCAGCCTCTGCCTCCATCACCCTAATGGATGGCCGCGCCGCCATCCTGCGCGGAGGAGCGGCTGCCGCGCGGCCTGACAGCCGGGATGCAACTCTTCATTTGGAAGCCGGTTCAAAGCGCCCGCCGGGGTTTATTATTTCTGTCGGAGGCGGGCAGGCCTCTCCTCACCTGCCTGGCTCCTGCAGGGCCTGAGGGGGGCCGGGCTCAGGGGGGTGCAGGGCTCAACCTGCACCCCCTCTGGGTCTGGAGGGGCCGGAGGGGAACAGCCCTGGGGCCCGCAGGGGGCCGGTGGGTGTTTCCTGACAAGGAGCAGGTCGTCCCCGTGGTTTGCCCGGAGCAGCTTGGCTCTGACCACAGGAGCCTCGGAGGTCCCTTTAGGTTGTCCCCGCGGGACACCAGGCCTCGGCTGAACCCGGGCCTGGCCACGCCGTGCCAGCACCGAGGGCCTCGTGTGGCCACGAGGGTGCCCCAGTGTCCCTGGGGATGACGAGCAGATGGCGCTGAGAACACTGTCGCCTCACAGCCCAGCACCATCTTCAGCTCCCCTCCTGGTCCAGACTGAGTGTGGTCCCGTCCACGTCAGCCTCCAGCCTGATTGCCCAGCTCCTTTCCCCTCTCGGGGTGTGTGTGTGTGTGTGTGTGTGTGTGTGTGTGTGCCGCGCCCAGGGGCCTGGGACCACGCCAGAGGGCTCCCCGGCCGTGGCAGCCTCAGCGGCCTGGCCCCTGCCTCGTCCCAGGGTCACTCTGGGGTTCTCCGGCCCCGAGGCCCAGGAGGTGTGGCAGCCCCCACGGAGGCACTGGGCCTGGCCGTGTCTGTCCCCTGCGTGGCTCTAGTGTCCAACCCCCTCTGTACCTCCCCCCTCCCTGCCGTGTGTCCGTGTCCTCCGAGAGGGGGCTCTGAGTCCCCTCTGCAGCTGCAGATACCCCGTGGGGCCAGGCCAGGGGGCCCCCGCCTGCCCTTCCTCCGGCCACCCTCAGCTGGTGGGCAGCCCTCCGCCAGTGGGACGGCCTGGCTCCTGCTGAGCCTGGGGGGGAGCCGAGCCAGCGGCAGGTGCAGGTTTATGTTCCTGACTTTCCCGCAGTCAGCAAGGTCCCCGCTGCCGCCCGCGCCGAGCGCCCCGCGGTGTAATTTGCGGCGAGTGTCTGCAGGGCCGCGTCCACTTCCCCAGTCAGCACTTAATTGGCAAGGCCTTGATTTAGCACGTGGAGCCTCCGCCGGAAAGATGCGTGGATAAATCACAGCCGACGCCAGAAAACAGATATAATCTCAGCGTTAACTGCATTAATAGTAGCAGGAGCCGAATTAAAAAGGCCATAAAGCAACGGCCAGGGCATAAATGATGGCCGGCCTCACCCCTCTGCGCTCCCTCTTTCAGCCCCTCCCACCCTCCCACCAGAGGCCCCGCCCACCCGGTCCCAACCCTGACACCGCCCCCTCCATCCCTAGTGGTAGGTAGGGCTCCCTGAAGAATCGGGCACCTTGCGTCGCCAGCTGCCACCCACTCTGTGCCCCTTGGGTGGCCCTGCCCGCAGGTGCTGGCCGGCCACGTGCCAGCCACAGCAGTGCCGCCTCCGCCTCCCCTAGGTGGCCTGGGCCCTGCCTCCGCCCGCAGCCGGGAGACTTCTGGAGGAGGGCGTTGGGTGTCTGTTAGGTTGGCACCACTTGACCACCACGCAGGTCCCAAATCACTCGCCCTCATTTTTGGGGTTTCCTCCGGTGGGACCGCCCCTCCAGGACAGGCGGGGGTTGGCCGGCAGCGCCTCCGTGTGGCCCCAGCCGGGAGCGCTGGGCAGCTCGGCGGGCTCCCTGGTGGGCGGGCGGTCCATAGGTGCATGGCGGTCTGTCTGTCCGTGCTGGCGTGTTTGTGCTTCCTGGTCACCAGCCCGCACTGCCCTTTTACCAACTTCTCTTTCTTCGGCTTCTGCTTTGCCTGAGAATTTTTAACAGGATTTTTACGTTTCTGCCTGTCATTCTTTTCCGCCGGTGTATTGATTTGCTTAGAACAGAGGCACCTCCTCAGGGTTACGTGGGTTCAGTTGTGTTTCTTCAGTGCTGTGGCTCCATGTTGACCTTTTATTTAAAACTTTAACCTGCTGGGAATGGGTAAGCTGAGGCTCACCCAGGCCGGCTGCATCCTGACCTCACGGGGTGACTGTCGTAAGGGTCACGGGGGAGGCGGGGGGCTCCAGGCGGAGGGGCAGGGCAGAGCAGATGGTGGCTGTGGCTGGGGGTGAGGGGCCCGGCCCAGAGGGAGCTGGAGAAATGGGGTGCAGGCAGCGGGCCCTTCCCTGGAGCCCAGCAAGGAAGGGGCTTGTCCCGGTGGGTCAGGCCTGGTGGCACCTCAGCGGACCCGGAGGTGAGGACAAAGCTCAGAGAGGGCCCAGGGGGACGGCAGCCTGTCCGGGCAGCCGAGGCGTCTGCAGACAGCTCGCTGCCGGGCTTCTCGGGCCGTGGCCACAGGCTCACACCTGTGGGCTGGGTCCTCGCATCCTGGGGTGAGGCTCAGCCCGCACGAGGCATCGGGATGGGGGTGAGGGTGCTGTGTGGATGGGCTGCAGGCCTGCGGGCTGGCTCCTCAGGCGGTGCGGATCCCACCGGGACTGTCCCGGGAGCGGGGAGCAGGCGGGGCCTGGCCTCCCGGTCTTCCCGGGAACCTTCCGTCCCTGGCGCGCCCGCGCGGAGCCCTGCCAGGTGCTGTGGGCTGCGCCTGGCGGTGGCTGCCTCAGGAGCTCCCATCGGAGCAGGGGACGGTCAGTGCAGGCCTGGGCTGGGACAGAGACAGGGTGGAGAGGGAGCAAGGAAGGGCCACAGGCTGAGGGGGTGACACTGCCCCAGCCCCTCTGTGCGGCCCCTCGCGGGGCCATTTCGGCCAGTGATGCCTGGTTCTGCAGCTGCCGCACCGAACACCAATAGCGCCGGCTGGAATGGACGTTTAAAGTGTCATTTTGAGGAGAATTTTGCTTTCCGTCTGGTTGTTTATGAGGCTCTTACAGAGGGAGCTTGTAATGCTCCATCGATCGGAACACCAATCGCGTGGCTGTGAGCACACGGCCCAGCCCTCGGACAGAGCCCAAGAGTGATGGACGCAGGCAGTCCGTGTCGCCCGCCACGGCATGTGGTGTGGCTGGCAGGGAGCCGGGAGGGTCCTCCGCTCCTTACCTGGCAGAGGGGCCTCCCTCAGGAAGGAGCGGCAGCGGGGGCCTCCCAGTGACCTGCGGGGCCAGCTCCCAAGGTCACACAGCCCCATGCTGCTGTCCCAAGGTGGCGGGAGAGAGGGGGAGGTGGCCCAGAGAGCCAGGCGGCTGCAGGGGTGGCCCCTCACCTCCAGGCTGCAGAACCTCTGCCAGCACCGCCCTGCAGACCACCCGCAGGGCCTCCTAGGGAGGCCTGAGCCGCTGGCTGAGGGGCTCTCGGAGGGTGCGGTTGCTCCGAGCTCCAGCCACTGGCTGCCGGGCAGGTGGGCACAGCTGCACCGGCCCTGAGCGGGCCCAGGAGGGGCGGGCGGGCCGTCAGCGTTTCTGGGGAGCTCGCTAAGCTGCAGCCGTCACGGTGGCGCTGCCTGACCTACTTGGGATTTGCTGTGCGGAGCCGCCTCCGCTTCTGCTGACGGCGCACTCCCTGCGCCTCCACCACGCGCTCCATCTCCTGAAACTGCTTCCCCGCCTGTTTTCTCTGCTCCTCGCCAGCCTGCCCCCCCATCACCACCGCCTGGGCTGCCTGGCCACTCCCTACCTCTGCCCAGCCCAGGGCCCAGGGGGGTCGGAGGTCACACTCCACCTGGGAGCCAGGCTGAGCCCCTGCCGGCACGCCCCTGCGGCCCCGGGTCTCCCTGTGTGCGGCCCGGGCCTCCGCCCCCCCCCCCCACACACACTGGTGCCCCTGTCCCGGGAGGCCCCGCCCTCGCCGTCCGAGGAGGTGCCAGGTGCTGGTGGGGCTGGTGCGCTGAGCTGCGAGAGGCCTGGGGACCCGGGGTTAAAGGAGCAGAGCGGTCTGTCCTCGGCGTCTGCCCGGGGTGAGCCTGCACACCCTGCCCTGGCCCCTGGCTTCGAGCGCAGCCTCCTGTCCTGCCCGGCCCCTTCGCCCTCCGGTCCCTGCCCTGGCGTCTCCCACTCCGCTCGGCACGGCCTGGCCGTCCTGCTCATGGCGGCGAGCCCAGGGCCCCCCAGGGAGGGCGCGTGGCAGCTCTTCTCTTTAACCCTGCGTTGGCGGGGTGTCTGCTCCCCGTTCCTGCACTTAAAATGTTCTCTCCCCCCACCCGTCCTTTCTGCCCCCGGGGTGAGGGGAGCCCAGCCTCACCGGTGTAGTCAAGGTTATGGTGATAAATCCTGGCCATTGTCACTTCATTCGGAGTAAATTGGCTGCCGCTTTCGGGCTGAGGGAAAGATAATTTGCTGTAGTATTTCAAATGGATTAGAAATGGATTTGAAGGGGAAGTTCATGCCTCCTATTACAAAGGCGCGAAAGAGGACCCTCTTAAGGCACAGCTCCCTCCCTGGCCTTCATTATCCACGCCTAATACCTTTCCTATTTCCCAGCGTTAATGAAATTTCCCCGTGGCGCGGTGTGGGCCAGGCCGGAGGGGGAGCCTTGGATGTGAGGCTGCTGTTGTAGAAAAGGAATTACGGGCCCTGGGCGAGGGCAGGGGCGCCGGTCCGCGGCCTGCTATTATCTCGTTAGCTTCCTCTCCGCAGCCTTCCCACAGGCTGTCCTGGCCACCTGACGCCCGCCCGCCATCCCAGCCCTGGAGTCAGGGACCCGCCGGTGAGGAAGGACACAGGTGGTCGGGCACGGGCAGCTGGGCTTTCCCCAAGGCCCTGGCCAGCTCTCGGCCAGTTCTGGGGTGACCCCCCTCCTCGGGGCAGCCTCCTGCAGCTGCAGGGACTCCGTTCCCCAGACCCCGCCGGCCCGGCCCGGCCCGGGGCTCAGCCGAGCTGCCCTGGGACAGGGCCACAGCTCCTGCGGGAGGTGGGAGGTGCGGGCCGCCCCGCCCAGCGGGGGCGGGTCTGCGGGGAGGGCTGGGCCCGGAGAAGACTTCCCTGCAGCCTGCCCTCTCTCCTCACCCTGGGGCCTGGCTGAGGTCTCAGGAGAGCCTGGAGGGCTGGCTGCCCCCCCCCCCCCGAGGGTGCCCACGCGCCCACCCCCCGCCCATCCTCGCCTCTGCGGGCCCCTGGGCCGGGCCGGTCCCTGTACAGCTGTGCGGGGACTTGGTTTAATTAAGGGAAACGGGGTTAAGTGCTCCAGGCGGGCAACCTCCGTGCCTCTGCAGGAGCTGGTACTTACTCCGCAGCTTCGGTCCCAGTGCCAGCCTCTCCCGAGGGCCGGGGGCCGAGAAGCCCCAAGCTTGCAGACGGAGAGGGGCGCAGGCTGCATGGGGGGGTGGCGGCCACACCCAGGAGCAGGGCCACTGACCCAGCACCTCAGTTCTGGGTGCTCGGACGCCCCCAGGCCTGCCTGCCCGCCCACACTCATCACATCCCCTTTAGGGGCGCCCTCCCTGGCTCCTGCGGCCCCCGTGGGGTTGGGGTCCCTGGGCGAGTTGTGGGGCCTCAGCAGGGCTTGAGCCGCACCCTCACCCTCCGCCTCCTGGCCCCCTGGTGGGCTGGGGCCTGGGGGAGAGGCTGCCCATGCTCCTTGGCCAGGAGGCAGGGGCGCTGTGTCTTAGCTGATGTGGGATTAAGCTCCATTTGCGTAAATATTACTGTTGGGATTTGTCCTGAGGCAGGTCAGCCGGACGCTTCAGGGCCCCGCGCCTGGGAGCCTGTGGCCGGTCCCTGGGGGCCGCGGTGCCTGCGGGACGACCGCAGTGAGGGTGTCAGGCCTCCTCCCAGGGCCCAGGCGGGCCTGGCTCGGGGTGTGCCTGCTGGGGGGAGGCTGTCCCTCCCCGCGACCCCTCGGGCTCACAGAGCCTGCTTGGTGGGTGGGAGCAGGGCACAGAGGCCTCCCCCTGGGGCCTGGGGCACTGCTGACTGGCATCTCCCTTGTCGGCAGGTCCCTGGTGCTAAATCGCCTGCGCCCGGCCCGCGGGGGCGGGAGAGCCCAGCTCGGCTCCCCGCGCTGGCGGGACAGAAGCTACCGCTGTATCGGAGGCGTGCTCTACCGGGTGACGGCCAACAAGCTCGCCAAGACGCCCAGCCGGCCCAGTGCTGAGGGGGCCAGGCCCCTCCTGCGGACAGGTGAGGCCCTAAGGCCCCCCGGCCCTCGCTCCCAAGATGTTCCTGGCCCCCTTCTGAATGGGTGCTCCCTTCTGAATGGGTGCTCCCTTCTGAGTGGGTGCTCCCTTCTGTGTGGGTGCTCCCCCTTCTGAGTGGGTGCTCCCTTCTGAGTGGGTGTTCCCTCTTCTGAGTGGGTGTTCCCTTCTGAGTGGGTGTTCCCCCTTCCGAGCGGGTGCTCCTTCCAAGTGGGTGCTCCCTTCTGAATGGGTGCTCCTTCCGAGTGGGTGCTCCCTTCTGAGTGGGTGCTCCCCCTTCTGAGTGGGTGCTCCCTTCTGAATGGGTGCTCCTTCCGAGTGGGTGCTCCCTTCCGAGTGGGTGCTCCCTTCCGAGTGGGTGCTCCCGAAACCCCAGCAGCATTCACCACTGCTCAGTGCCCACAGAGCCTCATCGCTGCCCGATGCTGGGCGAGGGGGGAGCGGTCCCTGATGCCCGTGTTTGCTCCTGGACACGGGCACGAGCAGGTGTGGTGGGCAGGGCTGGCGAGGGAGCACGGGGCCCGGAACCACACTGGCTCCGCCTCCCCCACAAACAGGCCGAGCAGGGGGGATGCTTCGCTTACTGTGCATGGTACCTCGAAAACGCCTCAGTTTTGTCCCACTTTTACCTTCTGCCAGAAGAAAGGGCAGGACTGCAGGCGGGTGGGGCCGCAGCACCCAAGGAGGGGGCCCTGCGTCCAGCCCCGGGGAGGCCCCAGGTGCCACCTGGGGAGGCAGGCAGAGCCCAGGGAGGGCCGGTGCCCGGGCACTGTGGGTGCTCCCTTCCTCCGTCAGGCCACCTGTAGGATAGAATTGTCACTCCTCACAGCGTGGTGGCCACACTGCACCTGCTCCCCAGATCGGCCCTCCACCCTCTCCCTACCCCTAGCCTCGGGGTCTGACCACCGGTCCCGGAGGCCCCTCCCCACAAGTTGCCCTGCAGGCTGCGCTGCCACCTGCTGACCAGCCTCGCGGCCTCTGAGGGGCGGGCCCTCGGGCAGCTTCTCGTGTGCCAGGAGCTTCGGCTCAGCAGGAAGGAGCAGCCTCTTGGCCCTCCCCCGGCCTCTCCTGTCACCGTGGCTTCTGGGGTGCAGAGCTCAGAGCCTGTCTTCCTGGGGCAGACCCGCCCGAACCCTGGGGCCAGGCCCTTCCTTCCTGAGCCCAAGGCCTGCCCTCCACAGTGCCCAGCCCCAGGGCCGCTCCCATGTGCCCTGGCCTGAGACCTGGGTGCACCGGTGTGGCTGTGACGGGCACCTGGCTGGGCCTCGTGCAGTCCCGGCCCCAGAGCCATGGGTCCCTGCGGTGGGACAGAAGCCCGTCCCCTGCCAGGGCCACCGTCTCGGCCAGGCTGCCGGCTGGCCCCAGCCCCAGAGCAGGGCAGTGTGGGCAGGCTCCTCCTGGGCAGGTCTCAGTCTCTCAGAGCAGGGCAGTGTGGGCAGGCTCCTCCTGGGCAGGTCTCAGTCTCTCAGAGCAGGGCAGTGTGGGCAGGCTCCTCCTGGGCAGGTCTCAGTCTCTCAGAGCAGGGCAGTGTGGGCAGGCTCCTCCTGGGCAGGTCTCAGTCTCTCAGAGCAGGGCAGTGTGCCCAGGCTCCTCCTGGGCAGGTCTCTCACCCGTGACCTGTGACCTGTGACCTGTGACATGCCAGCCGCACGATAGCTTCTTTGAGGTCACGGAGAGCCTGACTGCGCCCCGCACCCCACCCCTGCCTCCCTCCCTCCCAGACGCCACTCCCTGGGGCTCCCCCGTCACCAGAGCCAGGCCAGGGTGTCAGTCTTCCCCCAGGGGCACTGTGCCCGGGTGCCCTCTGACCCGGAGCCGGAGGAGCCGGAGCCGAGCCGGAGGAGCCGGAGCCGGCAGGGCCCTGAGGGGGTGGGGCTGTGGCTGCCGCGTCTATTTTGGGAAGATCCTGGAAGCGCGAGTTCTCTCGAAGGCTCTGCACCTCCTGCTCCCAGGTCGGGTTTCAGCTGAACTTTTCAGCGCCTCTCAGCGCCCCCGGCCCCTCACACCAGCTACTTGATGTGCATTTTTAACACCCAGAGCTCTGGGAAGGTGCCTCCTGTGCCTGGCAAAGCGCCGAGCCCACACTGCCTCTCCGAGAGCAAACGTGGGGGAGTGAGCCTGCCCCTCAGGAGCCAGCCTGGGCCCGGCTGGGCGCGGCCCCGTGCCAGCAGCACGCTGGCAGGAGCAGGCTGTGCCCATGGCATCAGTGCAGCCTGGTGGCAGCCCGGACGCACCGTCCCCGCCCCCAGCCGGTGCACACACCACGTGGGCCGGCCCGCAGCCCTCGGCGGTGTCCCAGCCTGGGAACCGGCTCCACTGGGGCCCTCAGCCCGTCCCCCTCGCCCTGCCCGCCCCCTGCACTTCCCCTCATGGGGTCCTGCTGTTCAGCCTTGGAGACACCCCTTTATTTTTTTATTTGCAAACGTTTTCATCGATTTTAGAGAGGGAGGGAAGGGAGACATGGATGTGAGAGACAAGGACCCGCTGCTGCCTCACACACACCCACCGGGATGGGCCGTGTGCCTGACTGGACTCAGACCAGCAGCCTCCAGGTTGGCCCAGCGGCCAGGGCTCAGGCCCTTTAGACTGGAGAAGACTGATGCGCGGTGTGTGTGTGTGTGTGTGTGTGTGTGTGCGCGCGCGCGCGTGTGTATATGTGCATGTGTGCGTGTGTATGTGTGTGTACGTGTGCGTGTGTGTGTATGTGTGCATGTGTGTGAGTGTGCGTGCGTGTGTGTGCGTGTGTGTGTATGTGTATGTGTGTGTGTGTGAGTGTGCGTGTGTGTGTGAGTGTGCGTGTGTGTGTGTGTATGTGTGTGTGAGTGTGCGTGTGTGTGTGCGTGTGTGTGAGTGTGTGTGTGAGTGTGTGTGTGTGTGTGTGTGAGTGTGTGTGTGTGTGTATGTGTGTGTGAGTGCGCGTATATGTGTGTGCGTATGTGTGCGTGTGTGTGTGTGCACGCGCGCGTGTGTATGTGTGTGTGTATGTGTGTGTGAGTGTGTGTGTGTGTGTGTGTGTGTGTGTGTGTGTGTGTGTGTGTGTGAGTGTGTGTGTATGTGGGGGGCGCTGAGACGGGGGACTCGGGCTTGCACAGGCTGAGTGGCAGTCAGGGCTCGCATAGTGGTGGGGCTCAGAGCTGCAGAGGCGCGCCATGGAAGGTCACCGGGAGGGCACCGGGGGCAGCCAAGCCAGGAAGCCAGGGACAGCCCTTTGCAGCGGCCCTGGTCCTCCCTCCGGCGTCCCTCTCCCCCGCCGGTCATGTCAGAGCTGCCCGAAACGATCTGGTCTGGGAGGGGACCCTGCAGGGCGAGCCCAGCCCCCCCCTCACTCGTCCACTTTGGGGGCAGCTGCCCTTTGGAAGCCAGGCCTGTTGTCGGGGCCCCTCACGGTGGGCCACGCCCCTCCGTCTGTGTTTCACTCCCTTTAAGCACACAGCCAGGGCATGCCCAGAGCCCCAGACAGAGGGGCCAGCGCCAGGATGGCCCTGGGGAGGCAGGGCAGACCTGGCCGGAGCCCAGCCTCGGGTGGGGGTCTCCAGAA
This sequence comes from Pipistrellus kuhlii, assembly GCF_014108245.1. Taxonomy (NCBI): domain Eukaryota; kingdom Metazoa; phylum Chordata; class Mammalia; order Chiroptera; family Vespertilionidae; genus Pipistrellus; species Pipistrellus kuhlii. Next base: position 157,212 of record NW_023425449.1, read on the forward strand.
GGGTCTGAGCTGGGGGTGGAGAGCCAGGGGCCTGTGCCCAGCTGTGGAGCAGGCAGAGCCCAGGGTGAGGTGGGCCTGACCTGCCTCTTCCACAGGCCGGCTGGACCCTCCTGGCAGCTGCAGCCGCTCCCTGGCCAGGTACGTCCCGGGGTGAGGTGGGGTGGGGCGGGGTGGGGTGGGGTGGGGCTGTGTGCCTCGGTCGGTCGGTCGGTCGGTCGGTCGTCTCACCGCTCCCTGTCGGCAGCCGGGCCGTGCAGCGCAGCCTGGCCATCGTGCGGCAGGCCCGGCAGCGGCGGCGCCGGGCGGGGCAGGAGTACTGCATGTACTACAACCGCTTCGGCAAGTGCAACCGCGGCGAGCACTGCCCCTACATCCACGACCCCGAGAAGGTGGCCGTGTGCACCAGGTGAGCGCCTCTGGGCGGGGGCGGCCCGCCAGCCCTGTCTCCGCCCTCACCGTCCCTTCTCCACAGGTTCCTCCGGGGCACCTGCAAGAAGACGGACGGCACCTGCCCCTTCTCCCACCAGGTCTCCAAGGAGAAGGTGCGCGCTCGGGCGGGCGCCCCAAGGGGAGGGCTGAGCCGGGCCGTGGGGCAGCTCAGGCTGGCAGTGCCGGCCGGGAGCCGGGGAAGGGCCGAGGGGGCGGCGGCCAGCACTGCTGCGGCAACAGCTTTTCCCCTTGAGGAGCTCGGAGAATCAGCGTTTTCCCTAATGGCGCCCCGGGCTCTGCGAGCGATCTGGAGGCTCACGTCGAGTTTCGGGTTCATTAGCTCGGCTCCACAGCCGTGCGCCCGCTGGCTGACGTGGCCGTGGCGTCTGAGCTAATGTTTCTGTTCCTCGTGTGGGCGCTGTGGGTGCGAACAAGGTTAATTGAAACGAGAAGGCAGTTTCTTCCGGATAACGGCCGAGCTGATAGCGAGGCGGAGCTCCGCCTGGCGTGGAGCTGGCTTCATTATCCTTTTTATTAGAGCTAATTTGGGCTCTAGATCAAAAGCCACATTAAGGGATTGTCTGCAGCCCCACCGCCCCCGCTGGTCCTCTCCCCTCGGCGCTGCAGTTAAAAGACAATTAGAAGCAAATTCGCAGGCACCGAAACGCCTTTGTTTCTCTGCTCTCCCTCCTCAGCCCCCTCCCGCCTTCCCCAGAAAAGTGGGGAGCCGGTAGGTCTGCCTGGGGGTGCTGGCCTGCCCCGGCAGAGACCTGGGGGGGAGACCCCGAGGCCCTGTGTGGCTCCCTCAGGACAGTGGGCGGCGGGGGTCCCAGAGAGGAGTCACTGGAAACATGGCAGCTGCCAAGGTCAGGGGGGGTCAGGCCTCCCCTGGCTCTCAGGCCTCAGTTTCCCCAGTGGGAAGCAGGCGGCTGTGCATCTTCCTGTCCCACCGTCCATCCACCCTTACCCAGGAGGGACAGGTCACTGGGAAGCCTGGGACTGGCAGGTGCTGTCTGGGCGGCTCCGGAGGCCCCGTCTCGGTCCTGAGCCCCCTGCTGGCCCTGCTGTGGCCGCACTGTGTCCCCTCCTCCTGGGCCAGGACCTGTGGAGCCTCCGGCCACAGTCGTGGGGCTTATCCCTGGCTGTGGAGCACATGGCAGGACCCCAGAGTCAGGTGTTCACCTGAGAAGTGGGGTGCAGGAGCTGTGGCCTCGGCCCTCACTGCCGCCCCCTCCCCACAGATGCCTGTGTGCTCCTACTTCCTGAAGGGGATTTGCAACAACAGCGACTGTCCCTACAGCCACGTCTACGTGTCTCGGAAGGCGGAGGTCTGCACCGACTTCCTCAAAGGCTACTGCCCGCTGGGCGCCAAGGTGAGCCCACGCCCCGCAGCCCGCGCTGGCAGCCTGTCCTCTCCCCGTCCTGTCCCGGTGTGGGCCTGGTGGGGAGGGGCTGCCCACCTGCCCAGCCGCTGGCCACCGGCGCCCGCCTCGGCGCCTGCTGGGCTGAGAGGCGGAGGCTCCGGGCAGGGCTGGGCGTGGGCCAGGGAGCGCGGTCAGAGCTGACCCTTCCTGCCAGCAGGCCGAGACGGTCCTGACCGCAGTGGACAGGGCACCGGAGGCACCGGTGTGGGTCGGCGGGGGGATGGTCGTGAACATTCCCGTTTCTGCGGACGAGCGGCTGCTCCGGAGGAAGTGCTTACGGAGCCCCTTTCGGCGCGGGTGCCGTGGCCCATGATGGATAGCGGCTCGTAATTATAGATGGGAAAGCGCTGAGCAGGCCGCGGGCGAGCCGGGCCCGGCAGGGTTAACTCGATTCTCTAAATAATATGAGAAGTGCTGAGTGGGCATCTCCCGCTGCAGTGCCAGCCCCAGCGGGCCCCAGAGAGTCTGTAATAGTCCCCGGATCTCGGGAATGTTAACCTTGCTTCCTGGAGCCTCGGCGTGTTCAAGAGCCGGCCCTTTTCTGGAAACGATTCCGGCTGCGCTGGCTTCGCTGGGCTGGGCCCCGGCCACCGGGCAGCTGACCCGCCCTCCGCGGTGTGCCCTCACACCTCACTCAGTGTGCTGTCAGCCTTCTGCCTCCTGCGTGTGCGCGCGTGTGCGTGTGCGCGCGTGTGGCGGGGAGACTCCGCAAGCCACTCCACCACTAGTTCCACAGCTGCTGTGCTTGCCCTCCGTGTGCAGAGCCGTCGTCCGCTCCCTGGTTTGTGGTGGCGCTCGCTCAGGGAGAGCTCGGCTGGGTTTGCATCCGTGTGGGCTCTGCAGGTTACATCCATCCCCGCCCTGTCCACTTCAGGCATATGGCCCCACCTGGCGTTTGGGGCACTGCAGGTGCTGCAGGCTCACCTGGCTCTCCCACTGCAGCCCTGCGCCCTCCAGCCCTGCCCCCTCCAGCCCTGCGCCCTCCAGCCCTGCCCCCTCCAGCCCTGCCCCCTCCAGCCTTGCCCCCTCCAGCCCTGCCCCCTCCAGCCTGCCCCCTCCAGCCTGCCCCCTCCAGCCCTGCTCCCTCCAGCCTGCACCTTCCAGCCTGCCCCCTCCAGCCTGCTCCCTCCAGCCTGCCCCCTCCAGCCCTGCCCCCTCCAGCCTGCCCCCTCCAGCCCTGCTCCCTCCAGCCTGCCCCCTCCAGCCCTGCTCCCTCCAGCCTTGCCCCCTCCAGCCCTGCCCCCTCCAGCCTGCCCCCTCCAGCCCTGCCCCCTCCAGCCTTGCCCCCTCCAGCCCTGCCCCCTCCAGCCTGCCCCCTCCAGCCTGCCCCCTCCAGCCCTGCTCCCTCCAGCCTTGCCCCCTCCAGCCCTGCCCCCTCCAGCCTGCTCCCTCCAGCCTGCCCCCTCCAGCCTGCCCCCTCCAGCCTGCCCCCTCCAGCCTGCCCCCTGCAGCCTGCCCCCTCCAGCCCTGCTCCCTCCAGCCTTGCCCCCTCCAGCCCTGCCCCCTCCAGCCTGCCCCCTCCAGCCTGCCCCCTCCAGCCTGCACCCTGCAGCCTGCCCCCTCCAGCCTGCCCCCTCCAGCCTGCACTGGCCGCTCCTCCTGGGGCCTGGCTTCTTCCCTGTGGTTAAAGCCCTCAGTTTGGGTGCCAGGTGTTCCTGCTTCCCGGTGCAGAGTGGGGACATAGCTGTGTGCGCTCCTGTGAGTGATCCCATGGCCCTCTCAGCACAGAACTGAGGTGGCACTGCCACTGCCGCCGGCCTCCCCCCACCCTGCAGCCTCCCCCGCCCTGCGGCCTCCCCAGACCTCCGTGTTCCTTAAGCTGCTGGGGCCCCCGCCTCTGCCTCTGGGCACCATCCTCTGGCTGGTGCTCGCGCTCTGCCTTGGCCCGTTTTGAATTGGGAATGAGCATGTTCTGGAATCATCCCTCAGAGACGTGATCTGCAAATCTTTCTCTCGCTCAGTGAGTCGCCTATCATTCCCAGTGGCTCCTCCTCTGCCCCCCGCCCGTTCCCCTCCCCCCGCCCCGGGTGCCCTTAGATGCAGTCTGTCTGTCGTTGCTTGTTTTGGTGCCAAATCCCAGGAGTGTTGGTCAGATTCAGCGTCCTGCAGCTCCCGCCCTGCCCTGAGGGTGCTCGGCTTTCTCGTGGCTTTAGTCTGTGGCGTGGGGGCCACCTCGCCTGCCTGGGGGTCCCGTTGTCCCAGCACCGTTTGCGAAAAGACGGTTGTATCCACTGGTCTGTCTGTCCTGATGCCGGAGTTTATTGCTGCGGCTTGATAAGAAGTTAGAAATCAGAAACGTCAGTCCTTCCAATAGTGTTCTTTTCCCCGAGACTGCTTTGCCTCTTCAGGATCCTGAGGCTCCCTATGGGTGCTTTTGGATGAGTTTTTCTGTTTCTAAAAAAGCAAAAATAAAAGACGGCCTTTGGGGTTTGCAGGAACTGTGGGTGACATCGAACAGGAGCAGGTCTTCCAGTCCAACCGAGGCACGTCTGCTTTCATCGCTCAGCAGAGTTTTGTAGTTTCCAGTGTGCAAGTCTTTGGCCGCCTTGCTCAAGTTAATTTCTTTTTTCATTTTAAAAAATATATATTTTATTGATTTTTTTACAGAGAGGAAGAGAGAGGGATAGAGAGTTAGAAACATCGATGAGAGAGAATCATCAATCAGCTGCCTCTTGCACACCTCCTACTGGGGATGTGCCCGCAACCAAGGTACATGCCCTTGACCGGGAATTGAACCCGGGACCTTTCATTCAGCAGGCCGATGCTCTATCCACTGAGCCAAACCGGCTTTGGCTCAAGTTTATTTCTAAGTATTATAAATTCATGGTGGGGGGTGGTGGTAGTGTCCCTCACCCCTGTACCCTCTCCAATCTGGGACATCCCTCTCACAATCCGGGACCCCTGGCTCCTAACTGCTCCCCTGCCTGCCTGTCTGATCGCCCCCAACTGCCCTCCCCACTGGCCTGCTCACCTCCAACTGACCCCTTCACCAGCCTACTTGCCCCCAATTGCCCCCTCCTTGCTGGCCTGTTTGCCCTCATGGTTTTGTCCAAAAGGTCTCTTGGCCTAATTACCATATTATCCTTTTATTAGTATCGATGAGAGTTTTGAAATTTCCTTTTTACATTGTTTGTTGCAAGTATGTGACAACGTGATTATATGGTGGTTCTGTATCCTGGAATGAGGCTGAATTTACTTACTGATCTCACAGTTATTCTGAGGACTCTTCTCTGCTAACAGAGATAATTTCTTTCCTTTTTATTTGGATGCCTGCTATGTTTTAATCTATTTTTGCCTCATTGCTCTGCCAGACTTGCAGTACTATGTTGAATAAAGGGGCAGATGGGGGCGCCCTTGTCCGCTCTCTCGCCGCAGAGGGAAAGCTCCCAGCCTGCACCCTGAGCGTGGGCCAGTGAGGCCTGTTCGAAGGCCTTGGTCGTGGCAGGTGCTCCCTTCCCAGATTCTAGTGTGTTTGGTGTTTTTATCATAAAAGCGTTGAATCCTGTCCAGTTGTTTTGCTTCATTGAGATGAGCCTTGAGCTTCCTCCTTCCCCGTTTCCAAGGTGCCAGCCAGCACTGAGGCCGTGATGGGGATTGCTCTTTGGGTGTTGAGCCATCCTCCTGGGAACAGCGCCGACGTGGTCGCCCTGAATTCCTCTCTGGCATCTGGCGGAGGCGCCTGCGTCTGCGCACAGCAGTGTGAACTGGTCTCCTTTTCCTGGGCATCTTGGTCCCCATCGGTACCGAGGGGATGGGTCGGCTCGCAGATTGCTTGGGCCATTCAGGGTCGGCCAGCGTTCCTCAGACCGTCAGTCTCAGAACTGGGAGTTCCATAGGATTCAGCCGTGAGGCCGGCTGGTGGCCTTTCTCTGCTCAGAGGTGTTCGTGCTGAGCGGCCTCCTGACCTCCACACGCTGGGCAGCCGCCTCTGGAGCGGCTGTGGCTGCGCAGCGGCTCGCGCAGTGAGCACGCCGTCCGGCCGCTGAGGAGAGTGAGGCTTTCTCGCTGCAGCGTCTGCGGGGACGGCTCTCCAGCCTTCACGCTGGTGCTGGGGAGGGATGCTTGTCTCCTCTGTCTCTGTTTTGCTGGAGGTTGGTTCGTGCAGGGCCTGTGGGCTCTCGCCCGTGTGCTGGCGTCTGGTTCCTGGTGGCGCGGGGCCGGTGGGGGACAGGAGTGGCCAGTGCAGAGAGGTCCGCTGGAGGCGGCGGCCAGGCCCGGCCACGGGTCTACACGCGGTTCTGGGCGGGCTCGGCGGGCTCCGCAGGGGTCCTCCAGCCCATCTGGCGGGTCCCGGCTGCCTGCCGCCACGAGAGGGGCAGTGGGTGCCCAGGCTCGTAGCATCTGCCTTGCCCACAGAGCCATCTGCAGGGAGAGGGGGGAAGGGCCGCTCAGCTGGAGGAGGGCCGCGGCAGGGCAGGCAGGCGGCCGCCCTGACAGCCGAGGTGGACGGTGTGCGGCGGCCTGGGGACACCTCCCAGGCCTCCGGCCCAGGTCCACTCATCCCATTCCTACCCCGCCAGGCCTTCCTCCAGGAGGGCGGCTCTGGTCAGGAGGAGGGGTTCGCACCCCGAGAACCCCCACCCAGCCCAGCAGGACCCCCAGGGCCTCGGGGCCAGCAGGGCGGCGCCCTCGCCATCGGTGCTCAGGGCACGTGGAGAGAGGCTGCAGCTGGAGCCCAGCCAGGCTCGGAGCGGAAAGGCTGCCCCCCCCCCGGCCCCAGCTGTGCCCTCTCCCCGCAGTGCAAGAAGAAGCACACCCTGCTGTGCCCCGACTACTCCCGCCGGGGCGCCTGCCCCCGGGGCGCCCAGTGCCAGCTGCTCCACCGCAGCCAAAAGTGCCCCGGCCGCCGGGCAGCTGCGCCCCCGGCCCCGGAGCCCAGCGGCGCGCCTCCCAGGAGCGGGGCCTCCACTGGCCACGGGCCCAGGTGAGGGGTGCTGTGGGGAAGCTCTGGGGACGTGCGGGACCCCTGGGGAGCCCTACATCCCGCCAGCTCTTCTGGCTCAGGCCCTAAAGGAACCTCCGGCTGGACAGAGCCAAGGGCATCCCAGCCCCATCAGCTAGTGCGGTGCTGCCAGCCCCCGCCCGCCCCTGCCCTGCCCCTGCCCCCACTGCCCCGCCCCCCTGCCCACTGCCCCCCCCCCTGCCACTGCCCCGCCGCCCTGCCACTGCCCCTCCCCGCTGCACTGCCCTGCCCCCTCCCCGCCCTGCCACTGCCCCTGCCCCCTCCCGCCTGCCCCTGCCCCCCCGCCGCCCTGCCCCGCCCCCTGCCCCCCCTGCCCCTCCCCGCCCCCTCGCCCGCCCTGCCACTGCCCCTGCCCGCCCTCCCCCTGCCCCGCCCTGCCCCCTCCCCGCCCTGCCACTGCCTCCCCCCCCCCTGCCACTGCCCCCGCCCCGCCCGCCCCTGCCCCTCCCCCTCCCCGCCCTGCCACTGCCCCCGCCCGCCCCTGCCCTGCCCCTGCCCCCTCCCCGCCCTGCCACTGCCCCCCCCCGCCCTGCCCTGCCCCCCCCCCCCCCTGCCACTGCCCCCGCCCCGCCCTGCCCCTGCCCCTGCCCCCTCCCCGCCCTGCCACTGCCCCCTCCCCGCCCTGCCCCTGCCCCCGCCCCGCCCTGCCCGAGCCCCAGGGAGGAAGGTCCTCGGCCAGGACTCCCTCTCCCCGGGGGAGGGCAGGCGAGGTGGGCCGGCTGAGGTGGGGCCTGTGGCTCCCCTGCCCCAGGGTGGGAGCCTTGCGAAGAGGAGGGTGATACCTGGTGGCGGGGGTGGGGGGAGCAGGGGAGCCAGGGGGTGGCGCTGGGAGGGACCTCCAGGTGGCGCCTGGTGGGGCCTCCGGATGCCCTGTGGAGCCGCCCTCACGCCCCTCTCCCTTCTCCCCAGGAAGCCCCCAGCTGCCCAGCGCCCCGCCAGGCAGACGCCCAGCTCCCCCGCCTCGGAGGCTGCTGGCCCGGCCTCCCCGCTCCCCTCCGCTTCAGCCTGCCCCCTGCCATCGAAGGCCCCCTGCCCCTCCTCCCCCTCCCCCTGCCCCTTCCCCCCGCCCTCCCCCTCCCCCCCCTCAGACGGGGAGGAGCCGGCGCTGCAGGAGGAGGCCGCCTCTGCAGGGAAGGGCCCCGGGGGCCTGTCCAAGCTGCCCTCCTTCATCGCCCTGCAGTCCTCACCCAGCCCGGGCGGCCAGCCCAGGGCCCCGGCCAGCAGGAGCCGCCCCGCCAAGGACTCAGGTAGGCCGCCAGCCCGGCCCCGCGCACGGCCAGGGTCTCCCGTGCCCGCAGCTCCAGCGCGGTGTGCCACCTGCCGCCATGGGCGGGCAGGCCGAGGTGGGTGCGCAGGCCGAGGCTGATTTAATTAGGAAGCACCCATTCTGCTAATTTGTTCTGGAAGCTGGCGCACGCTCCGGAGCCAACAGATGCTCCGCTCCCCGGTGAGCACTTGGGCCCGGTAATGGCTCCACTCAGCCTTGTTGAGGAGAGAAAAGAGGGTTTTATGGCTGCAAACGGCCCTTCTGTAAACATCTTACAGCTCTCCGCGCGTCTGAGTGACGATAAACCCCACGCAGCTCGGCGGGCTGCAAATGTGCGACCATACGGCCATCATTTCATTGTCATATTTCACGGTCGTAACGTTAATGGAAGATGCTTGCCGCAGCCTCCCTAGCAGCTCCGTTGAGCACGCTCAATCGCGGACGCGGAGGAGGGGCCGCTGGGAGCTCTGCCGCTTTTATTTTGTAAATCAGGAACCGGCAGCCACCCAGAGTCCAAGGAGGCAGGCAGGGGCGCCCCCCCCGGCCTCTGCTCTGCGGAGCTGGGCGGGGAGGGCCCGGGCAGGAGGCCCCCCAGCTGCCACAAAGCAGTGAGGCAGAGGCCCGGGCCCCGCGGCTGGGCCGAGCAGGTGGCTGGGGCCTCAGCCCTGAGCGCCCACCGAGAGGCCTGCCCGTGGGGGCTGTGGAGGCGTCCGGTCCTCAGGCACAGCCTGAGGGGCTCATGGGAAGGGAGAGGCCCCGTGGACGACTCTCCACCCTCTGGCTGCTTCTGAGCACAGGCTGCCCCGTCTCCGCACCGGGCCTCGGTGCCCTGCCCCGCCCAGCCTGCGGCTGGCACACTCCTGGCTTTTCCCGGAAGGTGCAGCCCGTCTGGGTGTGCCCCGGTGCTCCAGCTCCGCCTGCCCCTCCCCCCCACCGGCCACGGGCACTGCTCCCCTCTCCGGGGCCACAGGGGCCAGGCCTGCTCCCGAGGGACAGCTGGGTCCCAGGTGGCCTGTCGGAAGCCGCTGTCCCCGTTCCCAGTGCCCCTGCTGTGCCCGCCCTCTCGGGAGCTGGGGGCTGCCGCCAGCCAGGGGCTCCTGGCGCCTGACCTCTGCCCTTCTCGGAACAGGGAAACCTCTGCACATCAAACCCCGGCTGTGAGCCAGGTGCCAGCCCACGCCTACCTCCACCCCTCGGCGCGGACAGGAAGGGGCTCCCGCTCCCGCCCCGGAGGGCTGCTGCCAGGAGACGCCCTGGGGGCCACAGGGCCATCGTCCGCCCACCCAGCCCCAGCCTCCCCCGACCAGTGCGAGCCCAGGCCTCCCCTCCCTCGGCTGGGCCCTGCCTGGCCGGCCCCTCTGTACCCCGCACCTCCCACCCAGCACACGCCCCCCCCCCTGAGGTGGGGCAGTGGTCACTGCACCCGAGCCTCACCCAGGACTCCCGCCCGGCAGGGGCCACCAGCCAGCTCCCTGGCGGCATTCACGTTCAGCAATAAAGGTTGTCCCGCGTCTGCTTGCTGCCCGTCTGTCGCCTCGCCACAGCTCACGGTGGCCGCTGCCCAGGGGGCCCTGGGAGCCTGGGGGACCTGGAGCCCTGGAGAAGGGGCTGGCCGCAGACTGAAGGTTCAGACCTCCCAGGACCACTGCTCCGTCCTCCCACTGCCCACCAGGCTCTGGGCCTGAGCAGGAGCCCCGGCCCGGCCCTCACGGCCAGGCCCTGTGCCTGGGGCCAGGGCCGGGGCTGCAGCAGGCTGGGTGAGCCCCCGCCGAGCCCTGCAGAGGCCCGGCAGCTCGGGGGTGGCCGGCCGGGCAGGGGCCGGGCAGGTCGGCAGCCTGAGGTGGAGGCAGCTGGTGCGGCTCGCACACTCGCACGCTGCTGGTCATTGGTGGCTGTCCCTGGTCACGGCTGGGACCCGCCTGCACCCCTGCCTCTCCCCACGCCCTGGGGCGCCCTTGAGCTGTCCTTGAAGGGCGAAGCCTTGACAGTGGGAGGGGCCGGGTAACTGCTTCCTGCCTGGCAGACCCCTCAGTAAGAGCGGGGTGCGCCTGCTGCCCCAGGTGCCCGGTGTGTCCACTGGCAGCTGACCTGCCTGACGGACGCCTGACACCCCCACCCCCCACGGCCCTGCTCCCCAGGCCAAGGCTCTGGGACTGCCAGTGGGAGGCCTGGGAAGGGGGACCCAGGACCCCCTGTGCTCAGCCCAGCGCCCGGAGCCGCAGTCAGGCCGCCCGCAGGCAGCACGGAAGGCCCTGGAAGGCCTGGGCACTCGGGGAGACCCGAGGTGGGGCGGGGGCGCAGGAGGCAATGCCTGGGGAGGAGAGGCGTGCAGCTTTCTGCACAACGTCCACGCAGGCGACCCCTGCCCCAGCTCGGGAGCTGCCGCCCAGAGCCACATGCCCTCCTCCCGGCCCTTCCCTGGCTGCTGGCACCACGGCCCTTCCTGGCCGAGTGTCCTTGCCCGAAACATTTCAGGTGGACCCTGGGGGCCAGGCTCTTGGTGGCTGAGCATGGGCCTCAAGGACCTCGGGGGGCGCTGATGGGGGCTCCGCTGGTCCGCCAGCCTGACCCCTCAGGACAAGGGAGGCACTTGGGCAGACGGGGGTGGTGGTGGCCCCAGAGCCCAGCGTGATGGGTGTCCGTGCCCTCAGCCGGCAAACACTTCGCTCCTGAGTCAGGGGCCTCCCCCTGGACACTGGGGGCTCTAAGGGGCGCCCCAAACCCTGTGATGCTTCTGTGTCCTGGAGTCTAAACACCTGACCTGGGGGCTCCATCCTGCCCCCCTTTGCTGGGCCATCCCTCAGGGTCCCCCCAGCAGGGTGTGGGGGCAGTAGAGGCGGCACAGAGGCCCGCTAAGGGGGCTGGGCCACCCGTGGTCTATTAGGTGTGGGTTTGAGCCCCAATAGTGGTACATTTTTATTATAAATTACAGACGTTTGAGCAGAACAAGGAGCAACTCCGTAGCTGAATGCCTCTAGCGGCTTTCTGCCTGCGTCCCTCCTCACTTTTCTTCTTACGCATAAATACTTGGAGTTAGTGTTGCCTTTTTACACAAGTCATACAACAGCCAGAAACAGGATGGGGAGCGGGTCACTCCCAGTCAGGTCCCTCTCCCCCATTGGCCCTGGGGGGGCAGGGGCAGGGACCCTCACCCGCTAGGGCGTCCCTGGGCCACCGACTGCACCTTCAAACCTCAGGCCCCCGCGCCCTGCTCCAGCCCCCGCCTGGTGGGCAGCTGGGGCCGGGTTCCTAATTGCCGAGCCCCGCCCCTCAGCCGCCGGCCCCGCCCTGGCCCTGGAGCACCCGCCCCTCTGTGCCCGCACCCTGTCCCCGGAGCACCCCCTCGGCGGTCCCCTCCCCGCCTGTCCGCACCCTGGGTCCCACCGCCAGGGTAAAACGTGGTGGACGGAATTCCTGAACCCGCCTGGACCGCGCGCGCCCGCCGGGCCGGTGTCCCGGCGTCGAGAGGCCTGGAGGTCCCCGCACGGCCACGCCAGCCGCGGGACGCTGCCTCCGCCAGCCGGGCAGCGCCGGGAAGGGGCAGCTGGGTCACGGCCAGCGGGGCTGTGCGGGGACCGAGGCACCAAGGGGCACCTTCTGCTCCCCGAGACTCCCCGGGCGCCCCGTCGCGCACGCGAGGGCCCAGAGGCCGCAAACCGGTGCCCACACCCGGCGGCCCTCTGCCTCGCGCCCCCGCGCCCCCCGCCGCTGCAGTGCCCCGCGGCGGCCACCAGAGGGCCCTGCTCCAGCCCGCGGCCCGTCACCACCCTTTCCCACAGCTGTTCCCCGCAGGAGATTGACAGCTGGGATCCGGGTTGCCATGGGGATAGGCAAATGAGGGCGGCGGGTCTGGGACTCCTATTGGCCCGAGGGCGCGCGCCCCTCCCAAGGAGGCGGGCCCGGGCGCCGGGCGCCGGGCTCTATAAAAGGGGAGCGCGCGGCGCGGCGCTCGGCCTTGGAGGCGGGGCCGGCCGAGCGCGGGCGGAGCGCCCGGGAGTCCCTGCAGCCCCAGGCGGCGGCCGCCCCGCAGCCGCCGGCCACCTGCCCTGGCGCCGGAGGGGGACGGGAGCGCGGCCGGCCTGCGCCCGCGGTGACCGGGGCGCGCTCGCGGCCCGCGCCGCCCAAGGACCCAGCCGCGCGGCCCCAGCTGCCGAGACTGAGTTGACCGCGCGCGAAACTTTTACACGCGCGCTCGGGGCCGCAGCCGGGAGCCGCCCGTCCCTGCCGCCCGCGGCCGCCCCGCCGGGACCCAGCGCCGTGGCGTTCGGAGCGGGGAGAGGCCCGCGGCCCCCCCACGCCCTCCCTCGGGGCACAGCCGGGCGGGGCCGGGCCCCGGGCGATGGCCGCGGAGCTGGCGATGGGCGCCGAGCTGCCCAGTAGCCCGCTGGCCATCGAGTACGTCAACGACTTCGACCTGATGAAGTTCGAGGTGAAGAAGGAACCCGCCGAGGCCGAGCGTTTCTGCCACCGCCTGCATCCCGGCTCCGTGTCCTCGACGCCGCTCAGCACGCCCTGCTCCTCCGTGCCCTCCTCGCCCAGCTTCTGCGCGCCCAGCCCGGGCGCCGGGGGCGGCGGCGCGGCGCAGGCCGGGGGCGCGGCGGGCGCGGCGGGGAAGCCGGCGCCGGAGGAGCTGTACTGGATGAGCGGCTACCAGCACCACCTGAGCCCCGAGGCGCTCGGCCTGACGCCCGAGGACGCGGTGGAGGCGCTCATCGGTAGCGGCCAGCACGCCGGGCACCACAGCGCGCACCACCCCGCGGCCGCGGCGGCCTACGAGGCCTTCCGGGGCCCGGGCTTCGCGGGCGGCGGCGGCGCCGGGGACGTGGGCGCGGGCCACCCCCACGGCGCGCACCACGGCGCCCACCACCACCACGTGCGCCTGGAGGAGCGCTTCTCCGACGACCAGCTGGTGTCCATGTCGGTGCGCGAGCTGAACCGGCAGCTGCGCGGGGTGAGCAAGGAGGAGGTGCTGCGGCTGAAGCAGAAGCGGCGCACCCTCAAGAACCGCGGCTACGCGCAGTCCTGCCGCTTCAAGCGCGTGCAGCAGCGGCACGTCCTGGAGAGCGAGCGGAGCCGGCTGCAGGCGCAGGTGGAGCAGCTGCGGCGGGAGCTGGGGCGCCTGGCGGAGGAGCGGGACCGCTACCGGGAGAAGTTTGAGAAGCTGGCGGCCCGCGGCGGCCCCGGGGGCGCGGGCGGGCCCGGCCTCCCGCGGGCGTCCTCGCCGCCGCAGGCCGGGCCCGGCGGGGCCAAGGGCGCGCCCGGCTTCTTCCTGTGAGCGCGGCTCGGAGAGGCCCAGCCCCGGGCCAGACTCTCCCCGCGCCCCCGGGAGAGGCCCAGACCCCGGGCCAGACTCTCCCCGCGCCCCCGGGGCCCCCGGGAGAGGCCCAGACCCCGGGCCAGACTCTCCCCGCGCCCCCGGGGCCCCCGGGAGAGGCCCAGACCCCGGGCCAGACTCTCCCCGCGCCGCCCGGAGAGGTCCAGCCCCGGGGCCAGACTCTCCCTGCGCCCGCCGCCAGGAGAAGCCCAGACCCCGGGCCAGACTCGCCCCGCGCCCCCGGGGCCCCCGGGAGAGGCCCAGACCCCGGGCCAGACTCTCCCCGCGCCCCCGGGGCCCCCGGGAGAGGCCCAGACCCCGGGCCAGACTCGCCCCGCGCCCGCCGCCCGGAGGAGCCCAGACCCCGGGGCCGGCCCCGGGCGCCCGCTCCAGGCCCTCCAAGGGCGGCGGGCCTCGGCCTCCCCGCGGCGCGGCCCCTCGCCCCGCACCGGCCCGGGGAGCGCAGTGACTTCGGGGAAAGCGGCTCCGGGCTCCCGGGGCCCCACGTGCACGCCCGGCCCGGCCCGGGACCCGCCCTCCTGTCTCCCCTCCGGTCCTCGCCCTCTTTACGGCGGAAGCGCCTGGTTCCCACGGGTGTGTTTGTTCTGCTCGGTGACGGGGGAGAAGGCCCCGCAGAGGCTCCTGCCCGCGGGGACCCCTCGGACTCCGCTCCCCGCATGTGCCCCGCCCGCCTGCCCCCGCCCCGCCCGCCTGCCCGCCCCGCCCGCCCCGTCCCTGGGAGGTGGGCCCGGAGCCTGGGCTGCACCCCGTCCCGCCGCCCCGGGGGGGGGGGGCTCGGACCCGCGCCGCGTCCTCCGCACCAGGGAAAAGCACCCTGTTTACCTTCGGAGAAATGAGAGTGACCGCGTTCCTGCGGGGAACCAGCGGTTTGGCCTGGCCTCCCGCATGGGGGTGGGTGAAGTGTCTGTTTTCACTGTTTCCTTCAGTTTGAGGGTTAAGCCGGCCTGGGGGCGGGTCACCCCGGGCCGGGCCCCTCTTCCTGGGAGCCGCGGGCAGAGGCCCGAACAATAAACCGCTGAGACCCCAACGCCCCGGAGCCGCTTCCTTTCCGCCGCGTCCGCCGTCGGAAGAGGGCCCGGCCCGGCGCGGAGGGGCCGGCGGTGACCCGCGTGCGGGCCCGGCGCCCCCCCCCCCCGGCGGCCTCCGTCCCCCGAAGGCCGGGCCGGCAGCGGCGCGGGGCGGCGGGGACCCTCCCGGCGGCACCGGGAGAAGCGCTCGGCGCCCGCCCGGTGGAGGGCTGCGGTCCCGGGTCCGAGTTCTCCGCGCGCGAAGCCAGTTCGTTCTCATCGGAGCCGCGGGCGAAGGGAGGCTGCGCCCGGGCCAAACTCCGAGCGGCCCGGGTCCGAGGCGGCGCCTCCCGCCGGCCGGTCCGCCCAGCCCGCCGCGCGGGGGGCGGGGGGCCAGTGGGACGGTACAGGGACGAGCCAGACAGGCCCTCCGGCTCCGGTTTGAGTCCTTGGTTTCCACCGTCGCCGCGGGGTTTTGGGGTTGGGGTTGGGGGGCCTTCCTCCTGCAGAGAAAGCGCGAGTGGGTTTGGGGAGGGAGCTTCCTGTGCTCCTGGTGCGACCTCACATCCCCCCTCCTCCGTTCATCCTCACGTCCAACCCCTTTCCTCTGCCCCGCCCCCCTCCCCCCCTTTCCTCTGCCCCGCCCCCCTCCCCCGGAGGGACTGGGGAGCAGGCGGCCCCTCTGGGCATTTGGAGGCGCTTTTCCAAACGCCTTTGGGGAACCACGGACGGGAGGGGGGGGGGCAGCAGCTGTGGGAGGGCTGGCCCGGCCCAGAGCCAGAGCGAGGCCGGCCTGCTCCTCTGCTGCCAGGTGCCCGCTGAGCCCGCTGAGCCTCCCTCCCTCCCAGGTCCTGCAGCGCCGGGACCTGCAGCCGGGCGGGCTGGGGCTGGGGCCAGGGACTGGAGATGGGGTCTCAGGAGTGTGGACAGAGGCAGCCAAGATGCCCAGCCCTGGGTCTGGGAGCTGGCGGGGCAGCGAGGCCTGGGGCAGGGGGGAGGGAGGAAGGGGGCGGGGGGATGGGGAGCCTGGGTCAGGGGGGAGGGAGGACCTGGGTGGGGGGAGGGAGGGAGGGGGCGGGGGAACCTGGGGCAGGGCCGCCTGCTCAGCACTAAGGCCCATCGCGGCCTCTGGCAGGGCTGCCCCTGGCACTGGGCCCTGTGCTCCACCAGGTCCAGCCAGAATCCACACCCGACCTCCCAGCACCACCCACCCGCACCCACCACCACCCACCCGCCTCCGGAGGGAGGTCCTCTGGTCGCCATATCAGGTTGAGGCCCTTCTCTCTTCCTGCCCCGCGGAGGGAGGGCCCGGCCGGCCCGTGCCAGAGGAGGCGGACAGTAACCAGCAGGGAGCGAGCCAGGGTCTGGGTGGAGGAGGGTCTGGGCAGGAGGAGGGCTGGGGATCAGGGGCCGGGGCTGAGACAGAGCAGAGGGGGTGCCCTGAGCGCAGCCTGAGGACCTCCAGTCCCAGGAGCCGCCCCTGCAGGTCAGGCCCGATGGGTGGGAGGGGAGGCTGAGGGGCCAGGCGTCCACAGGAGGGGGACAGCTCCCCGCGGGGTCCCGGAGGGGAGGGAGCTGCGGGGAGGGAGGGGGCCGGGGAGGGGCTAGGGGACCACTGTGGAGCCCTCAGGTGGGGGCGGGCAGTGGGTGGGGTCACTAGACCACTTTAGGGGAGTTTGGCTAAAAGAGGAGGTAGCCAGGCCAGCGTGGCTCAGTGGATAGAGCGTCGGGCTGCGTGTGGACTGAAGGGTCCGGGGTTCAATCCCCGTCAAGGGCACGTGCCCAAGTTGCAGGCTCCAGCCCCGGTGGAGGGCGTAGGAGGCAGCCCACCAACGATTCTCACCACTGATGTTTCTCTCTTCCTCTCTGAAATCAACAAAACGTATTAAAAAATAAAAATAAAAAAAAGCAGAGCAGGTAGAGGGGCCTGGGGGGCCTGGGGTGGGAGGGGGTCTCAGGAGCCCTCCCCTGCCCCCAGCGGGGCTCCCCCGAACTCCACCCCCCTCTCCCCACCCCCCCTCCCACCCGCAGAGCAGCGGAGCCTCCCTGGCTCAGGGGCCATCACTGGGGAGGTGGCGGGTGGGGACCGACCCCCTCCCTCCCTCCCTCCCCCCTCCCTCCCTCCCCTGGGCACCACAGGGTGGCTGCTACCACCAGCAGCCAGCTCGGGCCCGGCACTCAGCGGCCAACAACCCCCCTTGGCCCGCCCTCTGCCTCATGCCCGCTGGGTGCCACCTGGGCCAGAGCCGCCAGGAGGGGACAGGCCCACTGACCACTGGGTGCCGTGTCCCTCCCTCCCATCGCGGTCCCCGTGGCCCCCCCAGTCACACGCACACACACACTCATGCACACTTACGCACACTCACACGCACACTAATACACTAACACACACGCACACTAACACATATGCACGCACACTAACGCACGCGCGCGCACACAGGCATACACACACACGCACACGCACACTCACGCACACACACCCCCCGGGCTGAGGCCTCTCGGCTCCCAGCTTTCCCTGGGGACCAGGCGGCAGGGCCGGGGGGGCTGCAGGCAGTGGAGGGCGTTAGGCAGGTACACCGGTGCCGCTGCCCCCCCTTCTCCCCATGAGGCGCGATGGCGGTAAGCATCTTCCGAGCTCATTGCCCGCTGCCCGCTGACGGCCGTCGCGGTAATGAGGCCGCAGAGTGTGTCCCGCTCCACTGCCCCCGGGGGCCTCCCAGCCCAGGTGGCTCTGCCCGCGCCCGGCACCGGCCCCAGCCCCCAGCCCAGCGGCCGGCATGGGGTGCCCCGGGCTGGCCCGGCCGCGGCCGTGGAGGCAGGTCCCAGGGCCATGGCCTCCCTCCCAGCAGCGCCCACAGCGGACACGCAGCCCTGACGGGCGCACACCGGGACAGAGCCCCCCCCGCCCCCCGGGAGCCTCGTCACAGGCCCGCAGGGCAGCCGCCCGGCAGCCACCCGGCCCCTCTGGCCAGGGAGCTGCGCCCGGACCCTGGCCGCCCCCCATTGCCGCCCTCCCCTCCCCCGAGCTCTCTCCCAGGTCCCGGCAGCACCGGCCTGGCCAGGGGCAGAGGCCCGGCGGCCTCCAGCAGTGCCGGCCGCCTGGGCGCCTAGTGCCAGGCTGGGAGGGGTCAGAGGTCAGGCCGGGTCTCAGGAGACACAGGAACCCAGAGTCCACGGGCTCTCTCTTGAGGACGCTGTCCCCGGGGCCTACACCCTGCCCTGCCCTCCCCAACACCAGGGCTTCCTTCAGACTCACGGGGCACCTGCCGTTCGAGTCTGTCACCCCACCTCCATCACCTCCTCCACCATCACCTCCACCACCACCATCACCTCCATCTCCTCCACCATCACCTCCTCCACCATCACCTCCACCATCATCATCACCTCCTCCACCATCACCTCCACCACCACCATCACCTCCACCACCTCCACCACCTCCACCTCCTCCACCATCACCTCCACCACCACCATCACCTCCTCCACCTCCTCCACCACCACCTCCACCACCACCATCACCTCCATCTCCTCCACCTCCACCACCTCCTCCACCATCACCTCCTCCACCTCCTCCACCATCACCTCCTCCACCTCCTCCACCATCACCTTCACCACCTCCTCCACCACCACCTCCATCACCTCCACCATCACCATCACCTCCATCACCTCCTCCACCATCACCTCCACCACCATCATCACCTCCTCCACCACCACCTCCACCACCACCATCACCTCCATCTCCTCCACCATCACCATCACCTCCATCTCCTCCACCTCCTCCACCACCTCCTTCACCTCCTCCACCATCACCTCCACCACCATCACTTCCTCCATCTCCTCCACCTCCTCCACCATCACCTCCACCACCATCACCACCTCCTCCATCTCCTCCACCTCCTCCACCATCACCTCCACCACCACCATCACCTCCTCCATCTCCTTCACCTCCTCCACCATCACCTCCACCACCACCTCCACCTCCTCCACCTCCTCCACCATCACCATCACCTCCATCTCCTCCACCTCCTCCACCACCTCCTTCACCTCCTCCACCATCACCTCCACCACCATCACCACCTCCTCCATCTCCTCCACCTCCTCCACCATCACCTCCACCACCATCACTTCCTCCATCTCCTCCACCTCCTCCACCATCACCTCCACCACCACCATCACCTCCACCACCTCCTCCACCTCCTCCACCATCACCTCCACCACCTCCTCCACCTCCTCCACCACCACCACCACCATCACCTCCACCACCTCCACCTCCTCCACCATCACCTCCACCACCACCATCACCTCCACCACCTCCACCACCATCACCTCCTCCACCTCCTCCACCATCACCTCCACCACCTCCTCCACCTCCTCCACCATCACCTCCACCTCCTCCACCATCACCTCCACCTCCTTCACCATCACCTCCACCACTACCATCACCTCCTCCATCTCCTCCACCTCCTCCACCATCACCTCCACCTCCACCACCACCTCCTCCATCACCTCCACCTCCACCATCACCACTTCCATCACCACCACCATCACCTCCACCACCATCATCACCATCATCACCTCCCCCACCTCCACCACCACCTCCACCTCCATCACCTCCACCTGCACCACCACCATCACCTCCCCCACCTCCACCATCCCTCACCTCCATCACCTACACCACCACCATCTCCTCCACCATCACCACCTCCACCATCACCTCCACCTCTACCACCACCTCCACCACCATCACCATCATCACCCCGTGAATTTCTAAGGAACACAAGAGCCAAACTGGCTGTTTTTGCCCGGGAGCAGTGAACGGGGAGGTGTCTGGGCTGGGTGTTCTGGGAGGCCTGTGCCCGGCCCCGGGTGGGGGTCAGGAGAGGGGGTGGTGGGCTGAACAGCGTGACCAGACAGGTGTGGGGGTGGGTGTCACGCACTCCAGTCCCCGTGAGCGTGGCCTCCAGGGAGGGCCCGCCCACCGCCCACCGCCCACCGCCCACCGCCCACCGCCCACCGCCCACCGCCCACCGCCCACCGCCCACCGCCGGGAAACCAGCTCAGCCTCGGAAGGTGGCCCAGAGGGGGCTCACTCGGGGGCTGGGGAGGCGGGCGGAGGGTGGGGGAGCGCCCCAGGCGGAGGGCCCCCCCCTCTGTTCACCCTGAACCCCACCCGCTGCCGCGACCAGGTCTCTTCATCTCTTCACTTGTCTTTTCTGGTCAATAAACCTCGCTGGGGGGCTGGGAGTGGGCTGAGAGCCCCCCTCCCGGCTGTAATTAAGCGCGTGCAGCCTAATTAATTGAGTGGTCAGGATGCTAATTAGCGGCTCGATGGAGGCTGGAGGAGGGTGAAGGGCAACCTTGGCAGTGAGCGCGGCTCTCCGGGGGCCGCTCCCTCTGCCCGGCCCTGCCCTGCCCCCTGGGCTGCGCCACACCCAGCACCCCCACCTCTGGCACCTCCGGCCTCTGCCTCCCCCCCCCCCGCGCCCCTGCCTCTGCCCCCCCCCCCGTGCCCCGGCCGGCCCCGTGCCCCGGCCGGCCCCCGGCCCCGCTGTCCTCTCTGACCACCTGACACGCGGCTCTGGCC
This sequence comes from Pipistrellus kuhlii, assembly GCF_014108245.1. Classification (NCBI taxonomy): domain Eukaryota; kingdom Metazoa; phylum Chordata; class Mammalia; order Chiroptera; family Vespertilionidae; genus Pipistrellus; species Pipistrellus kuhlii. The sequence continues at coordinate 177,218 of NW_023425449.1, forward strand.
GCCTGCACCCCTGGCCTCGCTGCCCGAAGGCCGCCGTGGCCCGTGGCCGTGGCCGTGGCCCGTGGCTGTGGCAGTGGCCGTGGGCGTCTGCGGCAGAGCCCACTCCTTCCTGGGACTCCTGTCTGGAGCCTCTGGCCAGGCCCTGGCGTCCTGGCCACCTGTGACCCCGGGCTCCCCGCCCCGGCTTCCCCTCCCCCACCCCACACAGCCACCGGCGAGGGCACCTGGCCACGGGGCTGCCAGGCCGGGCTCTCTCCTCCCGCCCGCCCTCAGGTCCCGGTGTCGGCTGGGGGGTGGGAAGGGGAGGCTGGGGTGTGGGTGGAGGGAGGTGTGGATCCGTCCAGCCCACAATCCCTGAGCTGCACCCCAGCCAGGCCTCCCCACCCCAGGAGGCAGGCTCTGAGGACCGCCTCTTGTTTCCGGAAGGAGCCCCTGGGAGGAGAGGAGAGGCCCCCCCACCTCAGTTTCCTCATCTGTAAAGTGGGCGCGGATGACACCTTCCCTGGCGGGGAGGCCGGATCGATGGACCTGGGATGCAGGAGGCCGGGGCCCTGCATGAACTTGGCCCAAGGGCCGGCCCAGACCTCTAGGTTGGCTTTGGGCCCCACACGGAGGTCAGCAACACCCCCCCCCCCCTCCCCAGCCACCTGCCCACTCCCGGGAGGAGGGGACAGGACGCAGGGAGGGTGAGGGGCTCAAGGGATGGGGCCTGGTGATCCTGGGAGCAGTCGAACGGGGGTGTCAGATGGCATGGCCTGGGGGGGACCCTCGCCACCCAGAAAGCATCTGGAGAGGCTGGGGACCCACCGGGAGAGACGCGGGGCGGGGGGCCTCGGGAGCCGGGGGGACAGTGGCCGGGCCGCCTCCTGCCTCTGAAATGGCCCTGTGACCTGCGGCCAGTCCCTCCCAGGCCAGGCCCTCGGGGCACAGGCCCTCCCGCCCCCACGGGGCAGCGCCCCCGCCCCCACGCGGGCAGCGCCCCGCCCCCACGCTGGCAGCGCCCCGCCCCCACGCGGGCAGTGCCCATGGACTGGAGCCCGGGGTTGGGGTTGGGTTTCAGGCCTCCGTCTGCGCATGAATAATGCAGCTGCCGAGATTGGAAGGTGACCTCAGGGGTTCCCCCAGAGCCGGCCCTGCCATCCCACACGGGGTTCCCTGCTGGCTGGCCCTGCCCAGCCTCTGCTGTGCTGGTGGGGGCACCCAGGGCGGGGGGATGGCGCCCAGGGTGGGGGGAGGGCTCCCAGGGCGGGGGGAGGGCGCCCAGGGCGGGGGGAGGGCTCCCAGGGCGGGGGGAGGGCGCCCAGGGCGGGGGGAGGGCGCCCAGGGCGAGGGGAGGGCTCCCAGAGCGGGGGGGGGGCGCCCAGGGTGAGGGGAGGGCTCCCAGGGCGAGGGGAGGGCTCCCAGGGCGAGGGGAGGGCTCCCAGAGCGGGGGGGGGGGCGCCCAGGGTGAGGGGAGGGCGCCCAGAGCGGGGGGGGGGCGCCCAGGGTGAGGGGAGGGCGCCCAGGGTGAGAGGAGGGCTCCCAGAGTGAGGGGAGGGCTCCCAGAGCGGGGGGAGGGCGCCCAGGGTGAGGGGAGGGCTCCCAGAGCGGGGGGAGGGCTCCCAGAGCGGGGGGGGGGCGCCTAGGGTGAGGGGAGGGCTCCCAGGGTGAGGGGAGGGCGCCCAGGGCGAGGGGAGGGCTCCCAGGGCGGGGGGAGGGCGCCCAGGGTGAGGGGAGGGCTCCCAGGGTGAGGGGAGGGCTCCCAGGGTGAGGGGAGGGCTCCCAGAGCGGGGGGAGGGCAGCTGGGGGGGTGAGGGGGCAGCGGGGGCACCTGTGAGATGAGACACAGGGACGGGCTGCCTCCGACGGGGCCCGGGGTGGAGCCTGCAGCCGAGGCTCCTGTCCGGACCAGAGTCGAACCTGGCCCTCCTGTCCCGGACGTCGCTCTGTCCGAGGAGCACACGGCGGCTCCACAGGTCTCCCTGTGACCCCCTCACCCTGAACCCCGTCCGTCCATCTGACCGAGCTCCGCAGAGTGCGGCCCGGAGCCGGGGCCAGGCTGCCGGCTCCCCCCCAGCCAGGGCGTGGGTGCGGGGGGCAGTCCCCCTGCTGCCCCCGGGGGCGGACATGGGCCACCTCTGCGGGAGGCCCCTCCCTCCAGGGCCCGGAGCCCGGGCCGGGCTGGCACCCCCCTGAGAGCCCAAATGTCCGCGGCCCCAGGCCCGCCGGGCAGGCGGCCCCCCGGCTGCCCCCTCGCTCAGGCAGGGAGGCCGCCCGCCCTGCCAGCCCGGGTCCCGCCGGCCGCTCTGTACCCCCCCACCCGGCGCCCCTCCGGGCGGGCTGTGGGGCGTCGCTGAGCAGCCGGCCTGGCTCCCCGGAGCTCTGGCTGGGGAGCCGCTTCCTGGACACACGTTCTCGGGGGGAGGGGCCCACGGGGCTGCCCTGGTGCAGGAGCTGCAGACGCCGGGTCCTTGGACAGGGACGTGGGCAGACAGGAAGCAGCTGTCACCCCCTGATGGGCAGTGACCAATGGGGGTGCCAGGAGCTTCCGATCTGTCCGGGGCCGGGGCAGGCAGTTCCGGCAGCGGAGGGGGGTCAGCCCGGGGCCGGGACCCACAGGACAGCGCGGTGCCCCCCGGTCTGTGGAGGCTGCGGGCCTGTGGGCGGGAGGGGAGAGGAGGGCGGGAGGGCGGCTGCTCGCTCGCTTGCTCAGTAGCTCGGGGAGCTGAGCTCAGCGCCTCTGACCAGGGCCTCAGGGACCATTAACCCTCCGGGCGCCGGAGACCGGTACTCACCGCTCCGCGCCCTCCGCCGCCCTCACGGCCCCCTGGGTCCCCGGAGACCCGAACTCACCGCTCCGCCCCCTCCGCCGCCCTCACGGCCCCCTGGGTCCCCGGAGACCCGAACTCACCGCTCCGCCCCCTCCGCCGCCCTCACGGCCCCCTGGGTCCCCGGAGACCCGAACTCACCGCTCCGCCCCCTCCGCCGCCCTCACGGCCCCCTGGGTCCCCGGAGACCCGAACTCACCGCTCCGCCCCCTCCGCCGCCCTCACGGCCCCCTGGGTCCCCGGAGACCCGAACTCACCGCTCTGCCCCCTCCGCCGCCCTCACGGCCCCCCGGATCCCGGCTGCTCCCAACCACCGCGGCCCTGGGCCCCACCGGAGCCTCCGACCCTGGCGCCAGCTCGGCTGTGGTTGGGGTGATCCTGGGGGGCCAGGCCGGCTGGTCAGCGACGCCCGCACAGCGAGGGGCCTGGGCAGACCCGAGGCGCTGGGGGGGGGGGGCAGTACAGCCAGCGTGACCCCGGGCTGGGCTGGCCTGAGCATGGGGTGCGCGTGGAGGGGCGCGGGGGGGCGCGGGGGTTTGGAATCTGGCAGCTTTGGCATGCTCGCACATGGTGTTTTGTGGAAGAGCCACATTCAAGGGGCCAAAGAGCCACATGTGGCTCGCGAGCCAGTTTGCCGACCACAGGGCTAGGTAGGGTTCAGACTAGGTTTAGGGCCAGAGTTATGGTTAGGGTTAGAGTTAAGGTTAGGGATAGGATTAGGGTTAGTGTTAGGATTTGGTTTCGGAGTAGGGTTATGGTTAGGATTTGGGTTAGGGATAGGGGTAGAGGTAGGGGTAGGGATAGGATTAGGGTTAGGGTTACGGTTAGGGCTAAGGGTAGGGGTAGGGGTAGGATTCATGTGTAGAACTGTTGCAGGAGGGAAGAGGCGGTGTACGGTGTTCCTGGGCGGGTCCGGGAAGCCCCGTTTCTGGCTGAAGAAGTTGGAACTGGGGGCTTGATCAGACATCGGTGTGTGGTTTGGTGAGTGATGGCATTTCTGACTCTGCAGGGCTTTTCCCTGTGCACTGGCGGCTCCTGTGTCCACTGGCCTTGACTCGGGACTAGAGATCCCATTCTGTCTGTTCTGCAGTCCGGCGGGCGCGGGCGGGGCAGCTGGGGGGGGGCTGGGGGGGTGGGGGGAGGCTGGAGGCGGGGCGGCTGGGGATGGGGAGGCTGGGAGGGAGGCTGGGTGGGGTGGGGGGAGGCTGGGGGCGGGGTGGCTGGGGACGGGGAGGCTGGGAGGGAGGCTGGGGTGCCGTGGGGGTAGGCTGGGGGCGGGGAGACGGGGTGTGGTGGGGGTGGGGGGTTGGGGGAGAGGCTGGGAGGGAGGCTGGGGTGTGGTGGGGGTAGGCTGGGGGCGGGGTGGCTGGGGGTGGGGAGGCTGGGGGCGGGGAGGCTAGGGGTGTGGGCTGGGGGGAGGCTGGGGTGGGGTGGGGGCAGGTGTCGGTCTCAGAGGTAAGCACCGGGTAATGAATGGCCGGGCCGGTGCGGACGGGCTGTGGAGCCGCCAGGCCGGCTGCAGCATTATGAAGCTAATGGATTTTTGAAGCCAGATTGATTTTTCATTAATTTGGTAAAAATCTTTTCCTCTCCCTATAATTCTGTCTTAAAACGCTCCCCCTGACAGCTCGATAAGTCACTCCGGCCTAATGCACGTCTGGCTCGTCCACAGGGCGGGGGGCCCTCGGCCAGGTAAAGGGGCCCTCGGCCAGGCCCCCAGGGGCCCTCAGTCAGCCGCTGGGAACAGCCCAGGCCCAGGCCCAGGCCCCGGGAGCGGAGCAGCTGAGGCTGGGGACTCGGTGCCAGCCCAGGCCTCCGGGCCAGCCTGCTCCCACAGCTCCGGCCTTGGTCTTGGGGTGTCCCCGCACCCAGACCAGAGGGCCCTGGCCCTGGCCCGCACGCCCACCCCACCCTCCAGAGGCCTCAGGCCCAGAGCCAGCCCACAGCTCCAGCCCCCACCTCTGAGGGGACGGCCCTGGGCGGGGGAGGGGGAGGGGGGACACAGTGACCCCTCCCTCCGCCCCCCGCAGCTCCTCCTCCTCTCCCTCTGCCCCCTGGACATGGCTCAGCCCCCTGCCCCGTTCCAGGCATTTCTCCTCGAGAGCCCCCTCCCAGGCTTTTCTGGGGTCTCCAGACTGCCCCCACCAGGGGCCCCCCGGACGATGCACGGAGGCTCTGGGATGGGGGAGGGGGCAGAGGGGCAGAAGGGGCAGCCTCCGGCCAGACAACCTGAGCCCCCGGCCCAGCCACGTGCCTGGCATCCAGGGCGGGCAGCCTGCCCACTGGGCACTGCTCTCGGCCGCCGGCTGAGCCCACCATCCTCCAGCCCAAGGCCCTGCCGGTTACGTCCGTCCTACAGAGGGACAGGGGCCGGCTGCCGCCCCGGGGGAGGCCCTATCGGCGTCACCTGGCTCCGGGCAGCCTGCTTGCCTCTGGCCCCCGCCAGGCCTCTCCTGTGGGGTAATCCGGGAGGACCTCACCCCGTTCTCACGTGTAAAAACCCTTTTTCTTTCTTTTTAAAAAGATGTTTTATTGATTTCTTACAGAGGAAGAGGGGAATAGCGTTGGAAGCATCCATGGGAAACATCGATCACACCCACTGGGGAGATGCCCACAACCACCGTACACGCCCTTGACCGGAGTCGAACCCCAACCCTTTCAGTCCACAGCCGACCCTCTATCCACCGAGCCAAGCAGTCAGGGCCCCTTTTTCTTTTTTCATGAAATATATTTTTATTGATTTCAGAGAGGGAGAGAGGGAGAAGCATAGAAACATCAATGATGAGAATCACTGACCAGCTGCCCCCTGCACTCCCATCACACCCACAACCCGGCAGGTGCCCTGACCTCCGGGTTCGGGTGGGACCTCCACCCCTGAGCCCGCGGCCGGACTGGAGACCTTTCCGAACAGGGACGGTCACAGGTTCCCGGGCCGAACCTCCGGGCCCCCATTGAGCCCCCCCTCTGGCCTCACCCGGCGGGCTGCCCAGCAGGCCTCGCCTTCCCTCCTGGGCGCCCCACCTCGGGGTCCCGGGCCTGCGGGGGGCAGAGGAGGTGGCTGCAGCTTTGGGCGTCTCCCCCTCGGACCGGCCGGGGACCCCAGCGCCCGCTCCTGCGGGTCCAGCCGGGGCGGGCACTGGGCAGGGGTTTGGAGGGGCCGGGGGCGAGGGGTGGGAGCCTGGAGGAGGGGGCCCTGGGCGGGGCAGGGGGAGGCTGGGGAGGGACCTTCCAGGTGCGCCCCGCTCCGGGGCCTCCTCCGCGGCCCCCGCCAGCCCCGGTCCCCCGCGCCAGGCCGGCTGCTGACCCAGCGGAACGGTCGCTCCTCCGCTTCCTGTCGGCGGAGCAGAAAGGCGGCTCCGGGCTCGGGACCCACCTGCGGGCCGCCCGGCCCCCTGCCCCCAGCCCGGCCCCCTGCCCCCGGCCCCGCCCGCAGCCCGGCCCCCTGCCACCGCCCGGCCCCCTGCCCCCAGCCCGGCCTCCTGCCCCCGGCCCCGCCCGCAGCCCGGCCCCCTGCCACCGCCCGGCCCCCTGCCCCCAGCCCGGCCTCCTGCCCCCGGCCCCGCCCGCAGCCCGGCCCCCTGCCACCGCCCGGCCCCCAGCCCGGCCTCCTGCCCCCGGCCCCGCCCCCCGGCCCGGCCCCCTGCCCTCAGCCCGGCCCCCTGCCCTCAGCCCGGCCCCCTGCCGCCAGCCCGGCCCCCAGCCCCCGGCCCCGCCCGCAGCCCGGCCCCCTGCCCTCAGCCCGGCCCCCTGCCCCCGCCCGGCCCCCTGCCCCCGGCCCCGCCCGCAGCCCGGCCCCCAGCCCGGCGGGAGCGGACACGGCGCGGGCCGGACAGGGGCTGAGCCCACGGGCGGCCTGTCCGGGAGGCGCCGGCGGGACCGCGGGGGCGGGGGAGCCGGGAGGGGGGCTCCCCGGTGCAGAGCGGACCCTGCGGGGCTCCCTCTCCGCTTTGTCACCAAACCGATCCCCGCGGGGGTGCCCTGGGCCGGTCCGCTGAGGCCTCCTCCCCGGGGCGGGCGGGTCCCCGGACACACGGAACCCCGGCCGCCCCCGCCCCGCCGGGACCGGGACCCGGACCCGGACAACAGCACCGAGGCGGGAGGGTGGCGGGCGCGCTGGGGGCACAGGCCGCTCCCGATGGGAACCCACAGCCGGGAGGGGGGAGGGAGGAGGGGGAATTGAGGAGGAGGGAGGGGGAGGGGGGAGGAGGGAGGAGGGAGGGGGGAGGAGGGAGGAGGGAGGAGGGAGGAGGGGGGGAAGGAGGGGGAAGAGGGGCGGGATCCGCCCCTGCAGATCCCGCATCCGCGCAGGAGCGGGCGGCGGCTGCCCCCTGGTGGCCACAGCGATCCCTGACTAGCAGGCCCCCAACCCCAACCTGCCCGGGGGACAGCCCCCCCCCCTTTTAAATCCTCACCCCAGGACGTGTGTGTGTGTGTGTGTGTGTGTGTGTGTGCGCGTGTGTGTGTTTAACTGACTTTTAGAGGAAGAGAAAGAGGGAAACATCAATATGAGAAAGGACTGGTGCTGAGGTGTCCCAACCAGGGATCAAACCCACAGCCCCTAGGTGTGTGCCTGGGGATCAAACTGGCAACCTTTTGCTGCACTGAGGGCTCCCCAACCAGCTGAGCCCCCTCCATCCTCAGCCGGCCAGCCACTGGCCTCCCCCTGGACGGAGGCCCCCTGAGGCCCTCCCTCTAAATGCAAGGGAAGCCCGGCCGGTGTGGCTCAGTGACTGCATCAGCCGTGAAGCAGGAGGCCCGTCCGACCCGTCAGGGCCACTCGGGGCAGGTGAGGGAGCTGAGGACTCCGTCTGAGGAGGGGTGAGCGCGGGAGGGGCGGGCGGGGCACCCCTCGGTGAGAAGGCCTCAGGGCAGGCTCCTGGCCCCCACATGCCCAGCAGGGGACACAGCAGGCCCGCCCGCCCCAGGGAAGACAGGGCGATGGAGCCTGGGGGCCAGGGAGGCGAGCCTGGTGTGGCTGAGGTGCCTGGCAGGTGTGCTGGGCCCAGGGTGGACCCCGCCCTGAGGGACATGGGCAGAGCGGGGCCTGGGGGGTGGCAGGAGGGAGAGGCCGGCTGGGGCCTGGGAGGCCACCATGGGGGAGTGAGGACCTGGCTGCAGGGACCCACTGCTGACCCCCACCCGGTGGCTCCTTCAGCTCAAGGACAGCGGCAGACCCCCCCCCCCCAGCAGCCCCCTCAGCCCGGCCGGCGAGTGGGCAGCCCGTCCCCACGGCTGACATCTCATCTGACACCGTCTTTAATGGCAGTGGGCACGGCGGGCAGCAAACCGGCTGGAAGGTCCTCCGGGGCCGGAGGGCAGGAAGGGGAGCCGCCCCTCAGCCCCTGGGGCAGCAGGGGAGGGCGGAGCAGCTCAGGGCTGGGGGGGCCGGGGACAGCCGCCCGCCCGGCCTGCCCCTCTTGGCCTTGCGGCTCCAGCCGAGCAGGGGCCTGGGGCTGGCTCTCGGGGCCGCAGGCTCCCAGCTACGCTCCTGGTTCCGCAGAAGCCCCCGCAGTGCCGGCCGGCGGTCCCCCTGCGGCCGAGAAGGCACAGGGTCAGCAGCCGGGCAGAGGGGTGTGGGGGGCATGGAGGGGGGGGGCACGGAGGGGGGGGGGCACGGAGGGGGGGGCGGGGGGAGGGGGGTATGGGGGCAGGGGAGGGGGGTTGGGGCAGGGAGGGGGTGTGTGGGGCAGGGAGGGGGGTGGGGCAGGAGGGGGTGTGTGGGGGCACGGAGGGGGGTGGGGCAGGGGGGGTGGGGCAGGGAGGGGGGTGGACACGGAGGGGGGTGGGGGCAACGGAGGGGTGGGCAGGGGAGGGGGGGGGGGGCAGGGAGGGGGTGTGTGGGGCACGGAGGGGGGTGGGGCAGGGGGGTGGGGCAGGGAGGGGGGGGGACACGGAGGGGGGTGTGGGGCACAGAGGGGGGTGTGGGGCACAGAGTGGGGGGTGGGGCACGGAGGGGGGTGTGGGTCATGCTGGCCCCGGGCAGGGGGCTCACCGTGCCCGGGGGCTCGGCGCCGGGCAGCAGGGAGGCCACCTGCAGGCTCACGCCCTCGGCGCCCACGCCCTTGAGCCGCGCCACCACCTCCGCGTGCTTCCACCAGCGGCTCGGCTGCCCGTCCACCGACACGATGTAGTCGCCCTCCCGGAGGCCGGCCGCCTGTGGGGAGGGCACTCGGTCCGGCCCGGCACCCACCCCTCCTCCCAGCCTGTGCTCCCCGCACCCCTCCCCCCCAGCACCCCCCTTCCCCCCTTCCCCCTCCCCTTCCCCCGCACCCCCTTCTCCCTCCCACACCCCTCCCCCCTCCTCCCGCACGCCCCCGCACCCCCTTCCCCCTCCCCTTCCCCCCCGCACCCCCTTCTCCCTCCCACACCCCTCCCCCCTCCCCACGCACGCCCCCGCACCCCCTTCCCCCCTCCCCTTCCCCCGCACCCCCTTCGCCCTCCACACCCCTCCCCCCCTCCCCACGCACGCCCCCCGCACCCCCTTCCCCCTCCCCTTCCCCCTCACCCCCTTCTCCCTCCCACACCCCCTCCCCCCGCACCCCCGCACCCCTCCCCTCCCCCCCGCACCCCTCTCTCCTCCCCCCCCCGCACCCCCCTTACCGCAGCGCGGCCCCCGGGGTTCACGGCCGCGATGAGCACGGGCGCGTCGCCCCGCAGCGTGAAGCCGAAGCCGCCCTCCCCGCGGGCCAGGTGCACGGGGCCCAGCAGCCGCCAGCGGTTCCGGGCTGAGAACACGGACGGCGGCCCCTGGGGGGCCCGGGTCAGGCCGGGCCGGCGCCCCCCGCCCCCCGCCATCCGGGCAGGACCAGGGGTGCGGGCCCGGGCTCACCAGCCGGTGGAAGATGTCCGCTACCTTCACCCGCGAGAAGCTGGGGGCCCGCGCCTCCGGCCGCCGGTGCGTCCGGGCTGAAGGGACGAGGGGCTGAGTCCGCGGCTCCGGCCGGGACACGTCCCTCCCGCCGCCCGGGCCTGGCTGCACCCCCGGCCGGAGGAGCCGGCGGTTCCACCCGGTACCGGAGCCGCCCGGCCGGGGCTTTGTCTCCGGGCAGCCAGGGGGAGGGGGGCAGCCAGGGGGAGGGGGCAGCCAGGGGGAGGGGGGCAGCCAGGGGAGGGGGGCAGCCAGGGGGAGGGGGGCAGCCAGGGGGAGGGGGCAGCCAGGGGGAGGGGGGCAGCCAGGGGGAGGGGGCAGCCAGGGGGAGGGGGGCAGCCAGGGGGAGGGGGCAGCCAGGGGGAGGGGGGCAGCCAGGGGGAAGGGGGCAGCCAGGGGGAGGGGTGCAGCCAGGGGGAGGGGGCAGCCAGGGGGAGGGGGCAGCCAGGGGGAGGGGGCAGCCAGGGGGAGGGGGGCAGAGCAGCGGCAGGGGGGTGTCCCCGGCGCCCGCTCCTCCGCCTCCCAGCAGCTGCCGGGGGCCCGCCCCCCCCCCCACCGGCACCCCTTCCACCCCCACCCCCACCCCCCCCACCGGCACCCCCCCCACCCCCCCCCACCTAGGACACCCCCCCACGCCGCTGCTCACGCGGGATGTCGGGGGCCTCGGGGGCCTCGAAGAAGTCGTCCTCCAGGTCCAGCGCCGAGTACTGGGCCAGCGAGCGCCGCAGCGCCTGGGCCAGCACCGCCTGCAGCGGGTCCACGCGGCGCAGGGCGCGGCCCACGGCGTGCAGCCGCAGCGCCGCCTCCTGGCCCAGGATGGCGCGCCGCAGGTGGGCCTTGCCTGCGGGCCGCACAGCCCATCGCACGGCGCCCTGCGAGCCCCCAAACCCCGTCCCCCCAAACCCCCGGCCCCCGCGAGCCTCCAAACCCCCGCCCTGCGGGGTCCCCCTCCCTCCCCTCCCCTCCCCGCCCGCACCCAGAGGCACAGGGAGCCGCCCGTTGCCCCCCTCACCCAGCTTCCTGCGCTCCTCCGGCTCCCGCGGCAGCGCCAGGGCGGGGCGCTGGGGCTCAGGGCGGTCCGGGGGCTCCGGGTGGACCTCCTGCTCCCGCACCGGGAGCTCCGCCTCGGCCGCTGGGGTCAGAGCGGGCCGTGAGCCCCGACACTGAGGCCCCCCTCCCGCATGCACAGCCCCCCCCCGCACACACGCACGCACAGCCCCCCCGCACGCACAGCCCCCCCGCACGCACACACGCACGCACAGCCCCCCCGCACGCACACACGCACGCACAGCCCCCCCGCACGCACACACGCACGCACCGCCCCCCCCCCCCGCACGCACCGCGGGGCGGGCACTCACGGGCGCCGCCGCACAGGACCGTGGCCGCGTGGACGTGCGCCAGGGCGCGGAAGTGCTCGGCCTTGACCATCACCAGCGCGCTCCAGGCGAACGGCACGTAGTCGCGGACGGGCGGCTGCGCCATGGCCCGGCGCACCTGCTCGTACTCGGCCGCCACCTGCCAGGCCCGGGGCAGGACTGAGCCCGGCCAGGCCCGGACAGATCCCCGCAGCCTCAGCCGCCCCCACCTGGGGCCAGCCTCACCGGACGGCCCCCGCGGGTTCCAGCCTGGGCCTGTGCCCAGTCCTGTTCTGGTCAGTGCCTCCCGGAGCTGGACTGGGGGTGGGCTGGGGTCTCCCGGGGACAGGGTGCGTCCTCACCTGGGCGGCCTCCTGCGCCAGCCGCAGCTGGGCCGGGCAGTCGTGGGGGGCGGCGGGCGCCGGGAGCGAGAGCCCCTCGAAGACGCACTCCTGGGCCTGGGCGGCCATGAGCTGCTCCAGCACGCGCAGCGAGGCGGGGCTCATGTCGGGGCTCGGCGCCTGCGAGAACTTCTCCCGCAGGAGGCTGAAGGCGCCTGCGGAGGGTGCTCACAGCGCGGGGCAGGTGCCCGCACCCCAGCCCGGCCCGCACACCGGCACCGGCTCCGCCCCTCCCGCGGGGTCCGCCCCGCCCTCACCTGCCGCCCTCCTGGAAGGCCTCGGCCGCCCGGCCGGCGCCCCCGGGGCAGGAGCGGTCCTGGCGCGCCCCGATCTGCGTGTGCAGCGCCCCGATGTTGAAGAGCACGCTGCCCTTCTCGAAGGCCAGCGACCGCTGCTGGGCGGGGACCCCCGTGAGCGAGTCGTACCTGCGGGAGGGTCAGGGGTGGGGTTCCGAGGCAAAGCCCGGGAGACGGGACGGGTGCGGGCGGGAGGCCCTACCAGTGGAACAGCAGCCCCAGGCCCCGGGCCGGGCTGAGGAAGCGGGCGTCCAGCAGGCAGAGCTGGTTGTAGTAGGCCATGAGCAGCTCCAGGCCGGCCTCGCTGCGGCTGGGCGTCCGCACGGCCTGCGGGGGGGGGGGGGGGGCGCTGTGACCCCCTCCGGCCATCCCCACGCTCCCACCGCGCGCCGCCCGGCCAGCCCAGCCCGGGGAGCAGCCGTCTGGAGCGCAGGGGGCCTCACATTCGCCCCAGGAGCCCAGGTCCGTGAGGGAGAGGCAGGCCCCTGGGGAGGGACGGGCGGGGCAGCCCTTCCCTGAGGGCCGGGGCCGGGTTTGGGCGCTGGCAGGCGTGGGAGCCACACTGAGCCGACCCCCCTGCCCCTGGGGCTGGTCCACAGCGAGCCCCGTCCTGCTGCCGGGACGGAGCCCGGGGAACCAGGGCGAGCGGACCACCTGCCGCAGGTCGGCCAGCTCCCGGATCTCCGCCTCGTAGGTGGCGCCGTCCTCTCCGAAGCGCTCCGAGATCAGCTCCTGGGGGGAGGGGCGCTGGTCTTCCCCCGAGTCTCCCGGCCCCACGGGGGGGAACCCCGCCCCAGGCCCTCCTGGCCACCCTCCCACCCTCGGGCCCAGAGACTCGGCGGGTGCTAACCCCTGGGTGGCAGGGCCCGCCGGGCAGTGGCCAGCGGGACAGGAGGCAGTGGGACCCTCGGAGGGAGAGTGGGGCCCCGGGGCTCCGGGCAGGAGGACAGCTTCTCCAGAGCCTCCCAGGCAGGACCCCGAGCTGGAGAGGGGATCCCCAGGCCGGACGCTGCCCTCGGCCTGTTTCCCGTCCATCCAGTGAGACGGCCGGACCAGGGAGCCGCCAGGACCCCGCCCGCCCGCACTCACCCTCAGGGCTGCTGACCAGTCCAGCTCCTGTGTCTCCTTCAGCCCCAGGGGGATCAGCGGGACAGCGACGCCTCCACTGGAACCAGAGGGGCGCGCCCTGAGGCTGCCGGTGCGCCCCGGCCACGGAGGCCCCCACACACCTCCCCCACTCCGAGCAGCCTGCACACCCACACATGCCACACCACGCAGGGCTGCCCGGGGCATGTGCCTCCCACACTGCATGCACACACACACACACACACACACACACACGCACGCACACACGCACGCACACCCGTGTCCACCCCCACGCGTGCTCGCACCTCCCGGGCCCATCGGCGTCGGCGTCTGTGCCACAGTCCAGCTCCTCCAGCTCCTCCTTCAGCAGCTGCAGGCTGGAGTTGACGTAGCTCAGCTCCTGGGCCACGGTCTCCCTGACGCGGCTGTTGCTGGTGGCTCTGGAGGGCCGGGCGGGGGTGAAGCCAGCTCGGGGTGGGCCTCAGGCCCGGGCCCCGCGGGAGCCTCGCCCCCCCCCCCGAGTCCCCTGGGGGCAGCAGCGGGGTCCAGGCCACGAGGCGGCCCCCTCCCCCGAGTCGCCCGTGGCATGTGCGGGTCTTGGCTGTCCCACGGCCTCCAGGGCGCCCCTCCCCTGCTCCCCTGCCTCCCCCGGCCCAGGCCGTGCCCACTGCCGACCCTCGAACCCACTTCCCAGGGCGGGTTGACCTCAGTGCCGCATCTGGTGCCCAGAGGGGCGAGGTCCCTGGAAGGCCCGGCCCGCGGCCGCTGCCCAGGCCTGTGCCCACCTGTACAGGTTCTCGGCGCCCGCCCGCATGCGGAGCTCCTTGCTGATCTGCTGGTGGACGCGGGCCCTGCGGCTCTGCAGCCCGCCTCGCTGCGCCTGCGCCAGGGGGTCGCCGCCCTGCACGGGGCCACGGTCACAGGCTCAGCATGCCGCCCGCCTGGCATGGAGCCTGGGCTCGGTGATGCCAGAGGAGGGCGGGGGCCAGCAGCAGCGTGCGGGGGCTCTGGTCTCGGCCCAGCCTGGACCCACCTCTGGGAGCCAGAAGCTCCCCACGCAGCCCCCCAACACAGCTGTCCAGCGCCGTCGGCGGGAGGGGAGCCAGGACGGTGACCGAGGCCTGGCGCTGGCTCTCGGGCCTCCCCTCCGAGCGGCGAGGCCCCTGCGCCTGAGGCTCTGCCGGGCTCCGCCTCTCGGCCGCGCAGGGCCCGGTGACGAGCGTTCCCCGTCCAAAGCCCTCGGGGGGAGCGGGCGGAGAACGGAGAAGCAGCCCCCTCACACCCCTGCCTCAGCCCTGGCCCTGGCCCTGGCCCTACCCTAACCCCAACCCCTAACCCCTAACCCTACCCTACCCTACCGGAGGGGCTGGCGCTCGCTGCCGGAAGCTCTGGGCTGCGGCCCCAGCAGCCAGGAGGAAACAGGGGCGGAGGGGTGAGGGAACAGCGGAGGACAGTTATGTCAGCACAGGCCGCCTGGAACAAACAGCAGGGCCCCCCCCCCCAGGCTCCCCACCCAGGTTCCCAGGGAGCAGCCCTCAGGCCTGGCGGACCAGCTTCCCCTCTGAGCCCTGGGTTTTGCCCCGATGCCCAGCCTCCCCCACCTCAGGGAACCCCGCCCTCCTTGGTCTCACCTGGACACCCCAAGGAGGGGGGCCCAGCATCCCACCCCCACCTCTGCCATCCCCCAACCCAGCTGCCAGGCCACGGCGGCTGCAGCCACGCCCATGCCAGGTGGACCCAGGCCCAGGCCCCTCAGGCTGCGGGGGACCCCCGCCCTCCCCCACAGGCTCTCTGAGGCTCACTGGGCCTTCAGATGGCCCCACTCCCAGGCCCTGCTAACTGGGCCGCTGCTCCTCACTGGGCCCTTCCTGGTGCTGGGAGTCCCCACAGGACACAGGGCCCGGGACCCACTGGCACCCGCTCTCAGCACTGGGGGCGGAGACACCCACACTGGAGCATCCTCTGGGCTCCAGGACCGGCCTTCCCCCAGCCCGGCAGAGGGGCAGGTGAGACCTCCAGGGAGTGACATTCCCCCAGCCCGGCAGAGGGGCAGGTGAGACCTCCAGGGAGTGACATTCCCCCAGCCCGGCAGAGGGGCAGGTGAGACCTCCAGGGAGTGACATTCCCCCAGCCCGGCAGAGGGGCAGGGAGTGAGAGCCACGAGGCAACAGGAGTGTCTGAGGGTGTGCGGGGCACCATCCAGGCTGCGGCACCCAGCTCCACCCCCGCTCCCAGGCCACCGCCACCCACCCCACCCAGCTCCCACCCAGCTCCCAGCCCAGGCCTCCTGGGGCGCAGCCGGGAGAGCAGGCTGGGAAGTTCCAGCGCCTTCCCGCGGTGCCGGGGGCAGAGCGCCCTCGGGGACACCGGTGCGAGCAGCCTCCCCGGCATTCCACGGGCAGCGCGTGCCAGGGCGGCGGGAAGCGGGTCACGAAGGGCAGTGCCCAGGCTCGGCCGCCCAGGGTGCTCCCCCACAGCTGCGCGCACCGCAGCTCCGGGGAGGGGCGCCCTCCGGGGTCCGGTCCAGCACGTGGCTGGTGACCCGGCCCATGTCCCACCAGACCCCCCTTCGCCCCGGAGGGCCCGGCCGCACAGAGCTGGACGCGCGGAGGGCGCGCCGGGCAGCCGGGAGGGCAGCCCTGGAGCCGGCCCCAGCCCGCAGCGCCGGGCGGGAGGGCCTCGCGGGCGGGGTGCAGGGAAGGGACGGGAGGACGCCGCCGCCCGCGAGGCTCCCAGCCGTTTCCTGTCCCCGCGAGGCTGCACCCCACGCCGGGGCCGGGCCGGGCCGGGCCGGGGGCTGTAGGAAGGTACCCCGAGCCCGGCCGTCCCCGACCGGACCGCACCTGCCGACCAGGGACCCGGGACGCGGAGCTGGGATGGCGCCCTCCGCTCCCCGGCCCCCCGGGAGGGGCCTCCGCCTCCTTCCGCACTTGATCCCCACCGGCCAGGGCGGAGCCGGCGCAGGCCATTGCCGCGGGGTCCGCGCCTCAGTTTCCCCCTTGCCTTTCGGGACGCGCGGGGTGCGGGTGGCGGCCGCCGGGAGTCTGGCTCCCATCGCGCGGGACAGGGAGCCGCGCCGCGGACCCAGCCGCGCGCCCCCCGCTCCGGCGCCCTCCTCCCGGCGCCCCGCCCCGGGCGCCCACCTTGCGGCCGCCGTCGGCCGCCTGCAGCCGGGGCTCTCCTCGCCGGCGCCCGGGCCGCCCGGCCTCTCCTCCGGGACCATCGCCGCCGCCGCTCGGGCCGCGCCCGCCTGGAAGCCGAGGCCGCGCAGGGCGCTCCCAGGCCGCGCCGGGTCCGCACGGTCGGCTCCCCGGTGGCGGCCCCGCGGACGGGAGGGGCGTGGCGGCCCGCGCCGAGCGTGCGAAACTTTCCGCTGCCCAATCGGATCGGCGGCGGCCCCGACGGACAGCAGCCTCGGCCAACCAGAGAGCGAAGGAGGTGGCCCCGGGCGCTCAGGCTCCGCCCGCCCACCCGCGGAGTCCTGGGGGAATGCGGTCGCCCTGGCAACCGCCCGGCCCGACGCCGAGCTCGGCCGCGGGGCGCGCAGTGCGCGTGCGCGGGCGGCGCGGAGCGAGCGGAGAAGTTGGAGGAAAAAGGAAAAGTAAAAAAACAGTGAAACCCTCGCCGCTCCCGGCCCCACCCTCGGCCGCCTCCCGCGGCTCCCTCCCGGCGCGGGTTTCTGCCGTCCTCGGCGGCGGGGCCTCGGGGCTGGTCCACCGGTGCCCGGGGGGTTAACGGTTCTGGAGGTTTGCGAGGCCGCTTCCTCCCGGCCGCTCCGGGGGTGAGCGCCGCAGGTCCGGCCCCCAGGACCTGCCCCAGAGCCCCTGCAGCTCCACAACCCGCTTCGCAGCTGACTGAACCGCCCGTGTCCGGCTTGTGCGCCAGAACCTGCGCCCGCCGGCCCCCCCCCTCCCCCGAGTTCCCGGGGCCTCGGGAGCCGCTCGGCTCCGGTGGGTCCGCCCCACCAGGAACACACCTTTGTGGCGCCGGAACCCCGGAGCCGAGCCGAGGCTAATCTGTTATCAGGTTCCCTCTAAGGTTCCGCCCCGGGGGCCGGGCGCTGAGCCTGCGGCGCCCGCACAGGGTCTCCTTCCTCCCGGCTGAGCCTGTGGCTGGCCCCGCCCGGCGCCGCAGGCACAGGAGCAGCGGCCCGAGGCCGAGAAATCCGACCGTGTTGCCGGCTGAGCGCGCTCCTCAGCGCCATAGCGAGGCACCCAGCTGTCCCGGGGCCGGGCCCACGGGGGCGGGGGCGGGGGCGGGTGTGTGTGTGTGTGTGTGTGTGTGTGTGTGTGAATCTTGTTGGTCGGATGTGGATGCGATGCCCAGTCGTCAGCTCCCATCAGCTCCCGGAGCCACGCAGGCGGCGCAGGGAGGGAGCTGCTGAGCGGGTCTGAGAATTGGGCCCTTCCCAGCAGAGGGTCGCAGGGGACCAGTGGGCCATAAAGAACAGCCACTTAGAAGTGAAAAGATATTTCTAAATGAGGTCTGAGTTAAAAGAAAATTAAAAGACAAAATAGTACAACACCTAAAAAGTAACTAGAAAGTAAATAGCATCCTTTAGCCTTTTGTAATACGTAACACCGTATATAAACTAGAGGCCCGTGCACGGAATTCCTTCACAGGTCGGGACCCTAGGCCTGGTGAGCCATCAGGCCCCATCTGTGGGGCCACCAGCAGGGCGATCAGGGTGCCTGCTGGCACCTGCCTTGACAGGCCTGGAGCCTGCAGGCTGGGGCAGCTCCTGCCTTGAGTGCCTGCCCCCTGGTGGTCAGTGGGTGTCATAGCAACCGGTCGTTCCACCAGTCATTCTGCTGTTCGGTCAACTTGCACATTAGGCTCTTATTATATAGGATAATATATACATTATAACTAACAATATATGAACAATATTATGTATGTATGGAATAAACATAAAATTCGTAAAATTAGGTGAGTTTGTTGTGTATATATATATCCTATAATAAAAAGCTAAGATGCAAATGGTTCTCACACCCTTGCTCTGGGGCTGGGGACCTGAGGCTGCACCCCGCCGCCCTGCAGGGCTTGATGGGGGAGGGGCCGGCTGGGTCTGAGTCACGTGATTTTGAGGTGTGCATGGGTGGGCGGGGACTTGACTCTGGGCCCGTGGTGAGCCCCAGACTCCGATAGGAGGGGGATCTTCATATACATTTTACTAATTTTCTTTCATCTCTGACTCTTCTATCCTAGAGAAAGGGCAAATAGCAGTATTAAAGTATTTCCTCTAATTAGTTCCCTTTTAATGTGCACGAGTTCTGTGCACCGGGCCACTAGTATATATAATAAATTAACCAAATCGAAAGAAAGCAGAGGAAATTACTAACGATTAAAAGCTGCACCAGTCACGCAGCAACAAGCCGAGTGAAAGGAAAACAAGGCAGTGAGCCCCAGAGGCTCGAGCGGGAAGCGATGGCCTGAGCGACGCCTCTGCCGCTCGCAGCTGGCATGTGACGTGGTGGCTGGCCGGGAGGGACCGGCGTAAACGGAGAATAAATAACCGCGAGGCAGGAGGAGGTGCAGTGATCCTAACCGATGGCAGTGATGGCCGCGGTCAGCCGGCGGCCGGCCGGCGGGAGGACCCTGGAACTGTTTGTAAACAGTCAACGCTTCTGTGATGGGAGAACCCGTCGTCACGGGAAACCGCCTGGAGACGCGTTAATCCTGGTCGGGGTGGGGACAGAGGGGGCATCTGTTCTTATCTGAGGGCGATAGGACAGGGGGCGCGGGGGCAGGGGGACGGGCGCAGCACAGAGCCTGCTTGGCAGTGGCCAGCTGGTGTGGCTCGGTGGCCAGAGCGCCAGCCTGTGGACTGAAGGGTCCTGGGTTCGATTCCGGTCGAGGACACGCACCTGGGTTACAGGCTCCCGGCCCTGGTCGGGCGGGTGCTGGAGGCAACCAATGGCCCTGTTTCTCTCACATCGATGTTTCCGTCTCTCCCTCTCCCTTCCCCTCTCTCTAAAAATCAACGGAGAAATACCTTTGTGTGAGGAGTAATCAAAAATAAAATTATTTACAAAATATGAAGCTACTTGGACATGAAGAGACTGCAGCTCTGTCCGGCGCCCGGGGACGGCAGGAGGGGCTGGAGCCTCGGTGCTCAGCGCTGTGCACCCCGCAGCCGGCCGCACCGCCCAGACCTGAGGGGCGGACTGCCCGGCCCCGGCGACCAGGGCTCCCACCTCTGTGCGTCCCCAGGGGCCAGGGAGGCAGGCCTGGGGGGGGGCAGAGGGAGGGGGGGCACTCTGGGCGGAGCTGGCGGAGGCTGCGGCAGAGCCTGGTGGGGTGCGGAAAAAGGGCTGCTTTGATGGGGATCACGTGTGGAACGCCCACATGGGGCGCTCTGCTCTGGGGGAGCAAAGAGCTGGCGGTGGCCTGGTTGTGGGGCCAGAGGAAGGCCGGGCGGGTGGGGCGCTGCCTGTAAGCGCTACAGACATCTGACTGCGGGGACAGAGGGGGAGGGACGGACTCAGTTGGGGGAGCAGTGGGGGTGGGGGGGCAGTGGGCACACGCCCCTGGGTGCTGGTGACCCCAGAAGCAAGGCGCCCTTGAGTGTGGCCCCAGAGGGAGGCTGGAGGCCCGGGAGGGAGGCTGGAGGCCCGGGAGGGAGGCTGGAGGCCCGGGAGGGGAGGCTGGAGGCCTGGGAGGGAGGCTGGAGGCCCGGGAGGGAGGCTGGAGGCCCCAGGGGAGGCTGGAGGCCCGGGGGGGGAGGCTGGAGGCCCGGGAGGGAGGCTGGAGGCCCGGGAGGGGAGGCTGGAGGCCTGGGAGGGAGGCTGGAGGCCTGGGAGGGGGAATGGGAGATGGGGGACTGAGGCCCGGGCGGGGCTCCCTGGTGGGCAGGGGTGAGGGGCCTGGGTGAGTAGGCGTCCTGCCAGCGTAGCGGGCGGCCCGTCTGTGGGAGACTCGGCCTGAGGGCTCTCACTGAGGAGCGGGGTGGGGTGGGGGGACACACTGAGCTCATGAGGGGGACGCTGCCATCACCCCAGCCGGCCAGGCAGCGGCCCCTGAACCCCCGGGAGGATCTGTCGTCGGGAAAAGGCTGTTCACTCCTCCGGCAGCCGCTCCGTCCACGCGTGACTCCCTTTCAGTCTCGGGCGAGCGGAGGGGCCGGTGTCGGGGTCTAAGGGGCGGGTGATGGGTGGCCTCCCGGGCCCCCCCCCCGGGGCCCGAACCCCCGCAGGTGCAGCAGGCCGGGCCCTGACCGCGGTGTGCGGTCTGATTCCCAGCGGCGCCCGCCTCCTCCGGACTATGGACGGACCTTCTAGGGGAAATGGTTTCCTTAAACGTGTCTTTATTGGTGTCAGAGAGGGAGAGACATCCGTGAGGAGAGAATCTCGGACCGGCTGCCTCCTGCAGGCCTCACACAGGGACGGAGCCGCAGCCGGCTGTGCCCCGACCGGGAATGGAACCGTGACCACCCGGGTCATGGGGTGAGGCCGGGGCGAGGGTGGAGTGTGTGCTGGCATAGGAAGCCCGCGGGCCGGGTCTGTGGCCCCCGGGGGCGGGTCAGACCCGGCGCCCCCACGGCAGCAGGGCCGGGCCGGGGCCGCGCGCAGTGCCCAGGGAGGCTCGGTGTCCACAGCTGCCGCCCCCCCCCGCGGTCCGGGCTCCGTGATGGGGTCCCGAGTGCGGGGAGGCCCTGACGGCGTGGGCTAGGGTCAGGGCGGGGGCACGGAGCCGTGGGGGACGGCCTCTGGGAAGGCCTGGCCTGCGGCGGTGGCTGCTGGCTGCGGCGCGGGCGGGGCCACGGGAGGCCTGGGATCCTCGGACACCCCGTCCTCCTGGCCGCCCTGCGCCCGGTTTTCTCAGGGGCAGCTGGTCCCCGCGGGGCCTCCCGGGAGCCTCTCCAGGGTCCGCCTTCCCACGGGCCGGGGGCCCAGGCCCCGGCCCCGCCATCTCCCCGCGGTGCTCCCCTTGGACCTAGGCCCCGCCGCCTGGCGCCTGTGGGCGGAGCTGGAAAAGGGGCGGACGCACCTGTCAGACAGAAACCGTTAATCACGCAGGGAGCGCGAGGTGGACCAACGCCAGGAGCCAGGAGCGACAGGACGAAGTCAGCACCAGACGCCACGGGGCCCGCAGCTCGCCCTCCTGCTGACCCCGTGGGGCCGGGAGGGCGGAGGGGCTGGGGGGTGGGAGTCGGGCTTCTTCCGTGACTCCAGCCGCCGAGGGGCAGGCCCGGCCGCGGTGCCCACTCCGCCACCGGCCAGGGACGCCGGGCAGAGGTGCGGGGAGACACGGGGACCCGGCCCTGACAGCTCGGTCCCTGGTTCCCACTTTTCACTCTGACCCTGGGCTCCCTGACGGCCTGCCCCCGCCCCCCCCCCCAGGCCCGCTCCCCGCAGAGGGCCCAGCCCCCACATCAGCACCAGCCGGCAGGGGAGGGGGGCCACCGGTCTGGCCAGTCCCCATGGCTAGTTAACAAGGCCCCGATGGCTACCCTGTTTCCCCGAAAATAAGACAGTGTCTTATATTAATTTTTGCTCCCAAAGATGCGCTAGGTCTTATTTTCAGGGGATGTCTTTATTTTTCAGGGGATGCCCGGAAGAAGAATACGGTACACATTTATTGTTAAATGAAAATAAAGGAAATTTATTACCTGTATCCGGTACGGTAGTACGGTCATTGTCAACACAAACCAGACAAACTGTGAATCCTACCGTATCAAGAATTTACTCATGTACTCAATGACAATCATGTCATCATCTGGAACAACTTCATAACAACCCAATTCCCGAATTTCCTGGTGAATTTCTTGTGACTCCATTTCTTTCAGAATCAGTGGACCAAATCTCTCATGTTTAGCCTAGGGGGCCTTATTTTCGGGGGATGCCTTATATTTCACTCCGAAGGAAACCTGTAAGTAGGTCTTATTTTCGGAGGATGTCTTATTTTCGGGGAAACACGGTAGTTAACGAGGCCCCACGGTCAGTCTCGGGGAGCCCTGGCTCCGGAGATGACCCGCCCCCTAGTCCAGGCGACTCCTCCGGGCCGGGCTGCCCCCTCGCCGGTGCGGGAGTCCATCAGGGCGCTCTCTCCGCGTCCTGGAGACCAGGCCGGGCTTCCCTCCCTGCAGACGCTCCAGGAGTGGGGATACCTGCGCGGGCAAAGGAGGGAAGGGAAGTGACGGCTCCCGGGCCCCGCCACGCGCCGACCTGCCAAGGCCCCGAAGCCACAGCGACTCCCGACACTGGGCCCCGTCCATCCCCACGGGAACCCTCGCGGTTCTGCACTTTCCAGAAGAACGGAAAGGTGAGCCCCGGAGCGCCTGGGCGCAGCGCCCCCTGGCGGCCGCCCCTGGCCCCAGCCGCAGCGCCGTCTCCCGCTTCCACTCTCCGCAGCGGACTGCGGCTCTTTCTCCGCCCGAACCCAGGACGGACGTGCAGCCCTGCGCTCCGGCCTCGCCCGCCGCCGTTCACCTGCAGTCCCCGCTGCCAGCCCCAAGCGACTCAGGCCCCTTCATCCCCTTAGGCGACCCTTCGGCGACTCTAGGCTGCGGGAGGACTGTGCACTTGGCTGCCCGGGAGGCCGCGACGCAGGCACTTCCTGCGACGCTCTAGGACGCCGAAGAATTGCTTTTAGCTGCCCTGGAGGCCACAGTGCTGGTACTTGCGGCGATTCTCTAGGCTAGGGGTGTCGAACTCAATCAGAGAAGGGGCCAAAATCTAAAATCCAGCCTAAATCGTGGGCCGAATGGTTTACTGAATAGTCATAAACTGTCATTGTGATGGAAACGCAGCGGAGTGCAGTGATGACAGCAAGGTGCGGGCCACATTGCAAGGCCTGGCGGGACAGATATGGCCCGCGGGCCTTGTGTTTGACACATGTGCTCTAGGCCGCCAGAAGCCTGCGCTCGGCTGCCCTAGAGGCTGTAGCGCGGACACTTCCTGCGACGCTCTAGGCCGCCAGAGGCCTGCGCTCAGCTGCCCTGGAAGTTGTAGCGCCGACACTTCCGGCGACGCTCTAGGCCGCCAGAGGCCTGCGCTCAGCTGCCCTGGAAGTTGTAGCGCCGACACTTCCGGCGACGCTCTAGGCCGCCAGAGGCCTGCGCACGGCTGCCCTGGAGGTTGCAGAGCGGGCACTTCCGGCGACGCTCTAGGCTTACGGAGAACTGTGCACTTAGCTGCCTAAGAGGCCGTGGCACGGGAACTTCCGGCGACGCTCTAGGCCGAAAGAGAAGTCTGCACTCAGTTATCTGGGAAGCGGCTAGACTGGCGGGCCTCGTGCCCAACGCTGGCCTCCCTTTGAGTCACCTTTTTTTTCTCTTAATGTTTTTATTGATTTTAGAGGGAGAGGAAGGGTGGATAGAGAGACAGAAGTATCATTGATTGGCTACAGCCTGCAGGCCCCCTACTGGGGATTGGTAACTGGGGCATGTGCTGTAACCGGGAATCGAACAGCGATCTCTTGGTTCATGCTCAACTACTGAGCCACACCGGCCCACCAGCCTCCCTCTGAGTCTTACAGGTGGTTCCCAGTTTGAGTGCAAGGTCCCTCCCTCCATAGCTGTTGTCCAGCCAACTTCATAGCAACCCCGCCCGCCCTCCTGCCCCCGCGAGAATTCAGACTCCGGGACCCTGCCAGCCTCCACACCCAGCCCCTGCCCCAGGCAGCCCGACCGCCTCCCTCCGGGGCTCCGCCAGGCCTGTCAGGCCCGGGGCAGGGGTGAGTGAGGTCGGGGAAGCAGGTCTGGGTTTGGGGGCGAAGCTGACTGCGCAGGGAGCACATGGAGGAGCCCGGCGCTAGTGGAGACAGGGTCGCCGGGGAGGGGGACAGACTCCTCCACCCACCACACTGTCGTCTTACAAAACACGCACAGGAACACTTAACGAGGGTCACCTAAGAGCAGAAATGGGTTTCCTCATCCCCGTGGTCTCCCGGGGGCCCCGCCCACAGGCACTGCACCCGCTTCCCTCCCGCGTCCTCCACATCCCGGCCGGCAGACTCTTCTCCCGCCGCCGTGCCGCCGGGAAGGCGCCTGCTGGGCTCAACCTGCGCCAGCAGGACCCGATGGAGAACCAACCGGCAGCGGCTGGGGACCGCCCGCGGGAGCAGGTCGGGGAACTGGTGGGAGGACCGCCGTGGAGACCAGATCCGGACCTCCGGACCGGAGAGCCTCAGGGCGGCCGGGCGCGCCCGGCGCTGTCCGATGTGCTGAGCGGGCGATGGCCTGAGAGCTGCAGAGACTCTGGGAGGGAACAAGCGAGGGGCACCCCGCTCAGGCCGCCAGGACACCCCTGTGGGGTGGGGTCCCGGGAGTCGAAGTCCGGGTGGTTGGGGGGAGACGGCTGGCGGAGCCGAGGACTCAGAAAGGACGGGGGGGGGGCGGGAGAGGGGCCTGCGTTTGGCCGCTGCTCCCGAGGCCGCTCCTGGACGGCAGGCGGCGGTGACAGCCGAGAGCAGAGCTGGGAGCAAGCAGGGGTGAAGGCCAGCGCCCTGCAGTTCTGCCCAAGCGGGCGGTCTGCGCAGGGACGGGGCAGGACCGGCTGTGAGGGACTGGATGGGCCAGGAAGGCCCCACACCTGCTCACCTTCCCCATCCCTGGGAAGCCCCCAGGAGATGGGACAGGCTGGCCTCCCAGGACAACAGCTATGGAGGGAGGGACCTTGCTGGGACCCGCACGAGGCCCCCAAACACCAGGGCAGACGGACGCCCGGTGTCGGGAAGGGCCACAGTAGTGACCAGCAGCCCGGGACTTCCCTGGGGCAGGACTTAGCGGCTCCCAGCCACTCGCTCCGTCCGGGCTGGTGGGCGAGGCCGCGGGACCGCCCCTGAGCGGAGCGGGGACTTGCTCTCACAGGGCTTCGCCCACGTCTCCGAGACCGTGTCAGCGGCAGCCCAGTTTCTCTGGGAGAACACGGGCCAGGTCCCCAACGAGCTGGTCCCTTCTAGACCGCAGCCCCCAAGCTCTCCGGCCCCCCGGCCTCCTGTCCCTGGGAGAAGGGGCCGCCAGACCGGCCGGCCGTGGTGTGGACATGGCGCCCAGCCTGGGCGCTGAGGAGGCAGGGTGACCCCACCCCGGTCAGTGTGCGCGGAGGCGTGGCCATGCACTGGGGGGTGGGAGGGAGGCGGGCAGTCACGACCCTCTCTCCAGGCCTAAGGGACTGAATTCCGGGTGCCTCGACCCCAGCATCCATCGAAGCTGGTGTCCAGAGAGCCGGCTCCAGGCCTCCCCCTGGCGGCTCTCCCCCGTGGGTGCAGGGTGGGGATGCCCTGAGTGCGGCCCAGGGAGGGGCCCCATGGGCCGGGTCCCAGCAGTCGGGTGGGGGTGCTGCCCTCTCTAGCAGGAAGGGGGGGCACGCGCTGTGGACACGACCCTCCCACCAGAACTGGGAGGCTCGTCGCCATAGGCGGACACAGCTGACCTGAAGAGGGGACACCTGCTCACAGGAGCACCGGGCCCGGGGGGGGGGGGGGGCGCGGGAAGAGGCGGCTGCTGGCTGCTCGGGAGGGCTCTGCGTCACGTGCCCTGGACGGGGCTGCACCAGCTGCCCTCCCCGCACCCTGGGGTGTCTGCACCTGCGACCACCCGCCCTGAGTGCCTGACCACCAGGGTGTGGCTCCGGGTAAGACTGACCCTCCAGGCTTGGTTCCCCGTGAGCTCAGACCCCCGAAGACTAACCACGCAGTTAGGGCCCCGGTCCCTCCTCCCCCAGACAGGCCCTCTGGGGACGGAAGCCGCCCCTCGGCCCGCCTCGCCCAGGCAGGAGCAGCTCCGATTCCCGTCAATTAAAAGGAATTTATTCAGGACGCTCCGTGCGCGTGTGCGGCGCCAGCTGGGAGGGAGGAAGGCTGCAGCCGCCCCCCCCCCCGCCCCCTCCCGCTGGGGGCCCGGCCGGGCCGCTACTCGCGCGCGTGCACGCGCTGGTGCTGGATGAGCTGGGAGCTCTGGCCGAAGGCCTTGCCGCAGGCGCCGCAGGCGAACGGCCGCTCGCCCGTGTGCGTCCGCAGGTGCCGGAAGAAGTGCGAGCGGCCGCGGAAGGCCTTGCCGCAGGCGCCGCACTCGTAGGGCTTCTCGCCCGTGTGGATGCGCTGGTGCTCGATGAGCACGGAGCTCCAGACGAAGGCCTTGCCGCACTGGCCGCAGGCGTAGGGCCGCTCGCCCGTGTGCAGCCGCCGGTGCCGCGCCAGGTTGGAGCTCTGGCTGAAGGCCTGGCCGCACTCGGCGCACTCGTAGGGCTTCTCGCCGTTGTGCACGCGCAGGTGCTGCGTGAAGTGCGAGCTGTGGCTGAAGGCGCGGCCGCACTGGCCGCACTCGTAGGGCCGCTCGCCCGTGTGCAGGCGGTGGTGCTGGATGAAGCCGGACCAGCCGCGGAAGCGCTTGCCGCACTCGTGGCAGGCGTAGGGCTTCTCGCCCGTGTGGATGCGCTGGTGCTTCAGCAGCAGCGACTGGTACCGGAAGCTCTTGCCGCAGGCCTCGCACCGGTGCGGCCTCCCGCTCCGCGGGCCCTGCCGCCCCCCGAGGCCGGAGTCCTGGCCGAGGCCCGAGGCCCCCAGCTCGGGGCCGCCCTGCGGCCCAAAGGCGCCCTGCGGCGCCAGCGTCCTGCGGCCGGGGTCCCCCTTCGGGGAGCAGGACCCGGGCCCCGGCGGCTGCTCCGGGCCCGGCGCCTGCGCACAGCTGTCCGCACCCGCGGGTCTGCGGGGGAGGCCCCTCTGCGGGGCCCTCAGCGCCGCGCCCTGGTCCGCCCCGTCCGCAGGGTCCGGCGGGCAGGGAGACATTGGCACCTGCTCGGGCTCCGACTCGGAATCTGAAAGGAGGAGCCGAGAGGTGGATGGTGCCCGCCACGCACCCACCCGCCCACCCGCCCCTGGGCCCGGCTGTGCCGCTGGGGGCCCGGCCGACTGAGCCGGAGGCAGAGCCACAAGAGGAGGGCGCGGTGCCCCTCCCCGGAAGGAAGGAGGTGCTGGTCTGGTCTGAGCCGCAGCTCCTCCAGGGGCCCCGCCCCCTCACCCTCTCCTTCCCCAATCGACCTCAGACCTGACACCAGCAGGACCTCCGGGTGGGGCGGGGCGCCGGGGTGGCTTCTCAGGGGCAGAGGTGGGGGGACTGAGAGCTGAGGGCTCGGATCAGCCAGCCCCGCCAGGCTCGGGGGAAGGGGTTGGGAACCAGAGCTTGATTTGGGGGACAAGGGGGGAGAGGGGCCCAGGGACTCCCTTGTTGCTACCCTGGGGGCAGTGGTGCTGAGGAGGAGTCCCCAGTCCCACAGGCAGGTGCCTCGGGGTCTGGTTGCACTTGGGGCCTCGGGAAGCCTCCGGAGAGGGTTCCAGCCGAGCCCAAGTGCTGCTCGGAACTCAGGTTCCGGTCCTGCAGTGACCTAGGGTGACCTCAGGCCACCCCAACCTTTGTCATCTGCTACCCTGGGCTTCCCACCCGCCCGGAGCCTGGCACCCAGCACAGCCGCTGCCCCACGGGCCTCGGCTTATTTGTGTCTGTGGCGAGGCCGGGCCCTCTGAGCAGGAGCCGGGCCCAGGGGCACCAGGTGCTCGGGCTTGGCCGGCTCCTTCCGCACCCGGACAACCAGACCTGGCTGTCTGCGGGGGCGAGGGGGCGGGGCTAGGCCCTGGGCCCGCCCAGAATTCCGGGCACCGTTTCCAAGGCTGGGGAGGGAGGTGCGGTGAATCGCTCCAGTCTAAGACCCAGCCACGGAGGATGCTGTTCTCTGCCCCTGAGGTCCCTCCCAAAGGGGACTGTCCCCAGGAACCGCTGCTCACCACGCTGGCCCCCCTCAACCAACACTGCCTGGGTCCCCACGGGACCTGCGGCGCAGGAGCCCACAGAAAGCTGCCTCGGGTCCCGCCCACAGGGTGGGCGGGGCGGTGAGTACCGTGCTGGTGGCTGTGGAAGGGAAGTGGGGCCTCCCCGTGCGGGGGTCCAGGCGTCCCTGGTGGCTCCAGACTGACAGGGGGCGGGATGCGAGGGGTCTCCTGCCTGTCCCGCAGGGCTGCCATCGCCCGGCCTGGTGGAGGTGTGCACGCCGGACCTGGGGAGTGAAGAGCAGGGCAGGGTGAGGGGGGAGGGGGGGAGAGACACCTGCCGCCCATCGGCCACAGGCCAGCTGGAGGGAGAACAAGACGGCCCAGAGGTACCGTGTGGGGCCTGGGTGCCGGCGACTTGGGGGCCGCTGGCCTGGGGGAGGTCAAGGTCGAAAATGGGACCTTGTCTCCTGGAGCATGAACATTCCAGGCTGAACCTCACCGAGGCTTTCCCCAAATCGCCCTCCTCAGACCCGCGGGGCCCGGGGGGCTGCAGGAGGCACCTCTCTGCCCTGCCCTGCTCAGCTCTTTTGGGGCCAAAGACACTTTCCTTTAAAAAAGTGAGCAGGGCCGGCTTGTGCGATGCAGCAGATTCCTTAGGGGGAGGCGGGACATGGGAAGGCAGCAGCTGCACGGAGGAAGCGGGTGGCCCCAGGAGGGTCCCGCCAGGGCCCGACCTTCTGGGTGAGCCCCCGGCAGCCTCCGCCCTAGCAATGGAGAGGGTCTCGGGCAGCCAGGCGGGCGGACACAGGCGGGGCTGCAGTCACGGGATCTGGGTGCAGGTCCTCACCCCCCCGATGCTCGGTTAGGGTCCCGGGGCTCATCTGGGCGGAGCAGGCTCAGCCCTGGCTGTCACGCCGGAGCCCACAGGGACACGGCACAGTGAGCGCAGGGTCCACGCCGCCGGCCCAGGAGCAAAGCTTCCTGCGCCCCCTCTTCCCAGCGGGGAGCCTGTGCCCCGGGGGTGAGGCCCGAAGGGGGGGGTCGCTTGCCTGCAAAGAGCAGCCTGCGCCGCCGGGTCAGGTGCTCACACTCGCTGGCCGCGGCCCTCGGACCGGGGAATTCTCAGCCTCAGTTTACCGTCTGCAAAGCGGGCCTGACGGTTCCCGCTCCTCGGGCTCCGGGCGCCCGGGGCGGCGCCCGCAGACAGACACGGCGGTGGCCAGGGGCCGGTGCGCCGCCAGCCGGCGGAGGCCTCCTCTCCGCCCTGGGGCGGCCACCCGCGCCCCCTCCCCGAGGCCGGGGTCAAGGTCACCGGGCGGCGGCGGCTACGGGGCGGGTTCGCCGGGACAACGTGCGCGCGCAGGCCGAGCCGGGCGCCCCCGTGGCCGCTGCCCCCGATCCCGCTCCTTCCAGGTGCCCACTCACCTTCCAGCCGGGTGGCCGCCCCGGCAGAGCAGACCGGAAGTGATCCCGCCCCCCGTCCCGGCCGCGCGCGCTTCCGGCCGCTCTGGGCGCCTGGAGGACTACCGCCTCGGTGGCCCCAAGGCCTGTGACGGAAGCGCACAAACTTGCTCCGGGCTGTGTTGTCCGAGTGGACAAGGGCGGCCAGCCTGACCCTCACCGGTTCCCCTTTTCTGTCCATCCCGCCTCTCCTTGCCCGGCCACCCTATGTCACCCCGGAGGGACAGGACCTGGGGGTCTGGTTACTCCTTGCGGAGACTTAGCCAATCCTGGGGTTCTCCCCTGCCCCGTCTCTGCCTCACGTTCGGGGTCACGGACCCTGTCCTCTGGACCTGCCAGGCTTCTCCGCCTGAATGGCATCCCATCAAGCAAGTGCTCAGCTCCCCTGACCTCCAGCTCCCCTGAGCCGGGCTGCCCTGTGCGATCCCAGCAGCTTCCCTGCCCCCACCTGTCCGTGTGACAGCAGCAAACGTCCCTAGTCATTGTCCGCGATCCCTTCTGAGGCAGACTCGCCCCTCCTGCTCCAAGGCAGGCAGTGAGCAAGGGTGTGGACCTGAACGGGAGCCCGGGTCCCAGGAAGCTGCCCGGTGCCTCCCAGACACCCCCTGGGCTGTGGCTGCGTTTCCCAGGTAGGGAGGGCCACAGAGGTGCGCCTGCAGAGGGACTCGGTGTCTTGTCACTGCAGGGTCACTCCCCCCGTTAGCAAGTTCCTGTTCTGTGTGTGTTGTCTCTTAGGGGGTTGCTAATGTGAGGCTGCCCCCGAGACACCCACGGGAGGCAGCACCCAGCTGGGTCTCTGGCCGGCTGGCCCAGGCCAGCTTCTCTTGGGGGGAGGGGGGGGAGAGGCAGTGGTGGCTCCCTGGGGAACCCCACCTGCACCCCAGCCTGCTGAGGTGAACAGGACACAGGGAAGGGGTCAGGACAGATGTTTATTGCCCGAGAAAACAGGTGCCAACGGCCCAGGTCAGGAGGCATCATGCCGAGGGCGGGGCAGCGGAGTGACCAGGAACCAGTGCGGTGGGGACACCAGGTGGGCGCTGGGCCACAGCGGGAAGCAGAGACGCCCTCGGGGTGTGAAGGGACCACAAAGTCTGTCAGCCACTCTGACTATCAGGGTTAAATTTCTGACGATAAATCAACGGTGGGAAGCATCACCACAGCCCGGGCCACCAGCCGTGTGTGAGCGGCGCACGGCCACGGCCACCTCGAGCGCGGGGTCCGTGGGCACGGGCTCGGCCCCCAGGTGAGCGGCCCCGGCCGGGTGGACACCACAGCAGGGCGGCCGGTGGCGAGTGAGGCAGAGCTTGGGCGCGGGCTCTCCCACATTCCCGGCATTCGCAGGGCTTCTCTCCCGGGTGCGAGTTGATCCGGGCCGCAGCCGGGGGGCCTCTCCCGCTGTGCGCGCCGGTGCGGACCGGGTCTGCCTTGTGCTGAGGAGGCGCCGCACTCCCGCACTCGCAGGGCTTCTTCCTCTGGAAGGGACGAGCACGGGACCCCTCGAAGTCGTCTTTAAAGGAGGCATCGACGGCGTCAGAGATGTGGGCCTCGTCCTCGGGGCTCAGGCCGGGCTCCCTGCTGTGCTTCTCGGCCAGACCGCTCGGGGCTCCACACGTGCTGCGGGGCCTGGTGGGGCTCCTCTGGGGCTCCTGGCCGCTCACACCGAAGCGCCGTGTCCCTGTGGGGCGCGGCTGGAGGGCTGGGCCGTGTCCCCTTCACCGCCGAGCCCCTAGCTCCGGGTGCCCAGTACACAGCGGCCCGGCCGCGCTGGCCGGCGCCTCCCGCGGAGGCTGGGTTTCCGCGGCTTCCTCTGCGCGCGGTGCACCGGATCGAAGCGGTGCTGAACGGAGAGGCCAGGCCCGAGGCAGAGGGCGGCACAGGGGCACGCCCGCCCCGGCCCCACAGCAGCTTCCCGGGACCGCGGCCCTCGGAGCCCCGTGCCCGGGCCACACCGCCGAAGGGACCCG
Organism: Pipistrellus kuhlii; assembly: GCF_014108245.1. Taxonomy (NCBI): domain Eukaryota; kingdom Metazoa; phylum Chordata; class Mammalia; order Chiroptera; family Vespertilionidae; genus Pipistrellus; species Pipistrellus kuhlii. The sequence goes on from NW_023425449.1 coordinate 208,165, forward strand.
GGAGCCCCGGGCTGAGGGCGGGGCGGGGCAGGAGGCCACCCCCGCGGAGCCCGGCGCAGACCTGCGGCTCAGAGACAGCGCTCGGCGGCAGCCCAGCCCCGCAGCGCCTGCCGGAAGCGCCCGCCTCTGGGCCCGCCCCTTCCGGTGCCGCTCTAGGCGGCGCGGCTCCCGGCCTCTCTATGATGCGTCACGGAGGACTCGGCCCCCCGGCCGGCTCCTCCCACTGCCGTTGGGTCCGCTGGGCCCTCACTCGCCCTGAGTTCCCCCCCCCCCCTTGCACCCCTGCGACCCCCTCACTCACCGCTGCTCCCCTCGCTCACCCTGCGCCCCTTCCTTCACTGTGTCCCCTCACTCCCTCCCGCACCCATCACTCACCCCTGCACCCGCTCACCTCGGGCAGGAATAATGGACGGTAATTAAGGGGGGAGGGGGGGCCTGCCGAGACCGGTTTGGCTCAATGGATAGAGCGTCGGCTTGGGGACTGAAAGGTCCCGGGTTCGATTCTGGTCAAGGGCATGTACCTTGGTTGCGGGCATATCCCCAGGAGGGGGTGTGCAAGAGGCGGCTAATCGATGACCCTCTCATCGATGTTTCTAACTATCTCTCTCCCTTCCTCTCTGTACAAAAATCAATAAAAATATATATATTAAAAAAAAAGAGCGGGGCCCACGCGTGAAGCTTTTCCTCACGTTGCTCCAACCCTCTTCCCACTTCCCGCCTCTCCCCACTCCCATTCCCGCGGGCCGGAGACCCAGCCCTGGTCCCAGGGGCGCGCTCCTCCGCCTCCCTGCGTCAGCACCGGTCAGCGGGGTGCTGAGTGCCGCCGCCCCCGTGGGACCCGCCCCCGTGGGACCCGCCCCCGTGGGACCCGCCCCCGTGGGATCCGCCCCCGGACAGGGGTGCTGCGAGGTGCACAGCCTGAGGTCGGCCCTCTGCTCCCGGAGGCTCCTGCTGGCCGTGGGGAGCTGACCCGTCCTGTCCCCGCAGCCCCGCTGTCAGAGGTGGGGGGCTGTCAGCAGTCTCCGTCCTCAGGAAGGCCCCGCTTTGGGTGACTGCCTCCTCCTCACCCCCTTCTCCAGCTCGAGAACAAGGACAGGAAGCCCGCTGCGGCCACCTGCTTCCTGTGCTGGCCGAAGCCAAGACTGGGTGGGGTGTGTCAAGCGAACAGGCAGGTGCCCCAGGACAAAATGGACCTGCGGGGGCGGGACCCAGGTTCTATGGGAGGATGGGAGCTGCGTGGGAGGGGTGCCTAAGGCAGCTCTGCTCCCCAGGGGCCCCAGAGGCTGCTGGGCCCAGATAAGACGGGAACACGTTGTCCCCCTGAGCTGACTCCCAGTGCCAGGGCTGGGTGGGGGACACAGGGCCCTGCCGTGGCCCCAAGGACTGGTTTCAGGGTGGGGGTGGCGAGGCAGGGAAGGGCTGCTTCAGCCCAAAGGCGGGCACTGCCCTCCTCATTAGGGGCAAGTGGAGGGGGTCACTGAGGGAGCAGGGCCAGTGGGCTGACCCAGGGCCGGGGAGAGGGACAGACAGATGCCCCACAGGGGACAGCACAGAGCCTGACCCACCCAGGGCAGCCCCATGGTCAGAGCAGGGACCTGAGCACAGAGGCTAACGGCCTGCCAAGGTCACAGCCAGGAAATGAGGCCTGGGCCCACCTCAGCCCTGGGCCCCACAGCCCCTGTGTTGCCCTGAGGCCCCCGGGCCCCCAGTCACACTGAGGGGAGATGAGCCGCTCCAACAGCATCTGAGTTGCAGGCAGAGCCCTGACCCAGGCCAGAGGCTCCAGAAGCTTCCAGCATCAGCCTCCCCAGGCCAAGCGCCTGCACGCCAGCTGAGGGGCCGCTCTGGAAGGTCTCCCCCTCCCCGGGCGGGGGCAGGGCTGGTGAGACCCTCTGAGCCTGGGGCTGCTTCCTGCACCCCAGGGGCGGACCGGGAGGCCTGGGAGGGGCTGTGCACTCGGACTCCGCGGTGACAGCGCCCAGTGCTCCCCATCGGGCCAGGCCGAGGATTATTTTTTCATTGATGTGTAAAGAGCGTGGAAGGAAGGGGGAGACGGAGAGAGGGAAACATCGATGTGAGAGAGACCATCGATTGGTTGCCTCCCCTATGTGCCCCAACTGGCGCTGGGGATCAAGCCTGCAACTGAGGCACGTGCCCTTGACCAGAACCGAACCCCGGGCCCTTCAGCCCGCAGGCCGACGCTCTATCCGCTGAGCCACCCAGTGAGGGCTCCTGAGGCTTCTGGTGCTGAGGGACTCCCTCCCTGTCAATGAGGGGGCAGAGCAGCTGCCTGGGAGGCCCCGAGTGTGGGCTGGAGGGCGTGGCCTAACAGCCAAGCCAGGGACCCTGACCCCTCTGTGCCCACCTGCTGCGCCTGAACGGCTGTGAGTGTGCGCATTAGTGTGTGCACACACGTGGGTGGGTGTGCGAGTGTGTGGACATGCCAGGGACAGAGGAACCAGAGGTAACTGGCTTCCGCTCCCTCCCGGTCCTCAGCCATCCGGGCCCTCCCTCCCAGCTGCTCAGTCAGAGCCGCCTCTGGGCGCACGGTGGATGCTGAGCTCCAGCCCTCATTCCTGCCAGCGGGAGGAGGGGAGGGGCCAGGAGGCTCCAGGTATGCTGAGCTGGTGGGGACGTAGGGCAGCTTGTCCCATAACTGCTCTGACGGGGACACTGAGGCCCAGGCCAGGCCTCCTCCCCCCACAGCCCGGGCTGGGGAAAGCAGAGTTTGGTGCGGTCCAGAAGGCCGAGCACACCCGGCTGGCGTGGCTCAGGGGCTGAGTGTGGACTTATGAACTGGGAGGTCAGGGTTCAATTCCCGCTCAGGGCACAGGCCCAGGTTTTGGGCTTGATCTTCAGTGGGAGGCATGCAGGAGGCAGCCGATCAGTGATTCTCTCTCACCATTGCTGTTTCTGTCCCTCTTTCCCTCTCCCTTCCTCTCTGAAATCAACTTAAAAAAAAATTTTTTTTTAAAGAAGGCCAAGCGTGCAGCAGCCAGCACACAGCTCCGCACAGCCAGAGCAGACACGGGAGCCACAGGGGCAGGGCAGGGGCAGGGGCAGGGCCACCCTCGGCCCCGGCAGGCTGGGCGCTCCTCCCCAAGCCTCCCCACTGCCGCTCCCCTGCTCTGCAGCCCACAGGCCTGCTCCAGCCCCTCCGCCAGCTCCTCCCACCTCCTCCCACTCCCTGCACCGGCACCCACTGGGCACCGTCTCTGCAGCGCCCCCCAGGGGAGGCAGATGAATGGACGGAGGCAGGAAGCCGGGGAGAGGTGGACTCCCCAGGCACATAGCCGGTGGCTGAGGCCTGCTCAGCCCTCCATCACAGGCAGAGGGAGAGGAGGGCAGTCGGGGAAACTGAGGCAGTGTAGGTGGGCCGGGAGGAGCCAGTGCTGGCCTCCAAGTTTATTCTCTAAAACGGGGGCAGGAGAGGACGATGCCGGCGGGCAGGGAGCTGGCCGGGCCGGGGAGGGCCTGCTCCGCTCAGGACCCCAGGGCCCCGCGGGCGAGGAGCAGGCTGAGCAGCAGGGCGGCGGCCACGGCTGCGGGGCTGCCCCGGGGGCCGCGCCCCCCGCCGCCCTGCCAGGGCGGGGAGTTGCACAGGGCGGTCTGGCAGCAGATCATGGTCATCTCCGTCCCCTCGACCGTCCTGGCCACCGGCTTGCAGGCGTCTGTGCACCACCCTGAGTAGGCGGTCAGAGGCCCGGATTCTGGGGGGCGGGCAGAGACGGGGGTCACGCTGGAGGGGGTGGGGGAGGCGGCCGGCGGGGGCTGCGCCTGGGGGGTCCGCGGCCACTCACCGGAGTCCCACCGCGACACGAAGGCCTTGCAGTAGTGCTGGCTGAGGGGGCAGCGGAGGGTCTCCCGGCAGGTCTCCCCCTCCGTCAGGGACGAGCAGGCGTAGCACCGCAGCGCTGGGGACAGGGCTCAGCCTCGGGCACCCCCCCCCCCCCCGCCTCGGCCTCCAGGCTCCTGGCCTCTCCACCCTGAGCCCGCTGCCCCCCTCTGCTTGGTGAACCGCGGCTCAAACCCCCTCCTCCCCACCCAGCCCCGAACACCATCGCCCCTCCCTCCCCTGGGCTCCTGCTCTGGGGGCAGGGTGCTGGCGAGGCTCCCTCCTTCCCTGCACCCCTGGCAGGGAGGCCGGTCCCCAGGGGCCCGCGGCCGGGGTCAGTGGACGGTACCTCTGTCCTCGGGCCCCTCGTCCTCCTCTTCCTCCTCATAGTCGTCATCGTAGCTCTCCAGCCCCAGGTCCTCGTCCTCCGCCCCGTCCTGTGTCTGTCCCCTCCCTGGCCACGGGCACCCCGTGAGCCTCCGCTCCCCCCGCAGAGCGTGCCGCCGGGGCAGGGGGACCCCGCCCCGTCTCCCAGGCTGCCCACCTTTCCGAGCGTGACCGGGCACCGTCCTCACAGCACCAGCTGCTGTGGCCGGCTCTGGACAGCAGGCCCCCCTTCCCTCCCCCCCGATGGCCTGCCCACCTGTCCATTGTACAGAGAGGAAAACTGAGGCTGGAGGGGAAGCCCCAAAGATTGTGCTTCGGAGAGGCTGAATCTGGGGCTTAGGGAGGGGAGCCTGTGCTCCCAGGACTGGCTGGGGCTGGGGCTGGGCTGGGGCTGGGCTGGGGCTGGGGCTGGGCTGGGGCTGGGCTGGGGCTGGGGCTGGGGCTGGGGCTGGGCTGGGGCTGGGCTGGGGCTGGGGCTGGGCTGGGGCTGGGGCTAGAGCTGGGCTGAGGCTGGGGCTGGGGCTGGGCTGGGGCTGGGGCTGGAGCTGGGCTGGGGCTAGGGCTGGGGCTGGGCTGAGGCTGGGGCTGGGGCTGGCTGGGGCTGGGGCTGGAGCTGGGCTGGGGCTAGGGCTGGGGCTGGGGCTGGGGCTGGGCTGGGGCTGGGCTGGGGCTGGGCTGGGCTGGGGCTGGGGCTGGGGCTGGAGCTGGGCTGGGGCTAGGGCTGGGGCTGGGGCTGGGGCTGGGCTGGGGCTGGGCTGGGGCTGGGCTGGGGCTGGGGCTGGGCTGGGGCTGGGGCTGGAGCTGGGCTGGGGCTAGGGCTGGGGCTGGGGCTGGGGCTGGGCTGGGGCTGGGCTGGGGCTGGGCTGGGGCTGGGGCTGGGCTGGGGCTGGGCTGGGGAGATTTGGAGACCGTGGGGGCCCAGGGCAGCCCCCTCCACCTCCCTCCGGCCTGGGACTCTGGCCTCACGCCCTCCTTCCCAAGCCGCGTCCTGTCCCCAGGCTGCGGGCCGCGGGCGGGCGGTGGGCCCCTGGCTGCAGCGTCGCTCTGACTGAGTACCTGGCCGCTCGCACAGCAGCAGGGCGAGCAGGACGGCCGCGAGGGCCTTCATCCCGTGGCCGTGGTCTGCGTGGTCTGCGCGGTCTGCGCGAGCCGCGTCTGCGCTCCGTCCTGCTGGGCCCGGCCGGCCGTGGGAAGTGTGATAAAGAGCAGTGCTGGGGGCTTCCTGGAGGCCCCGCCCCCCGTCCCCTGGCTCCATAGAACAATTGGATGGTTTCCCTCCTGGACTTCAGGGACCCAGGGAAGGGAAGTCGGTGTGGCTGGCCTTGGGGAACCCGTGCATCTGTGCGGCTCTGCCCCAGCCTGGCGCCTGCCCCAGCCTCAGCCTGCAGCGCCGCCTGCCAGCGGGCCACGCACGTCCCTCACTTTATCGAAGTGGAACTCAACTCCCTCAGCTGACCTTACAAAACCTCAGAATAGCCATGGCTGGTGCGGCTCAGTGGTTGGAGCGTCAGCCTGTGCATGAAAGGGTAGTAGCTTCCAGGTCAGGAGCACTACCTGGGCTGCAGGTTCGATTCCTGGCCCTGGTTAGGGGCCTGTGGGTGGCAGCAAGTCCATGCGTCTCTCTCACATCGAAGTGTCTCCCCCCCCCTTCCTTCCACTCTTTCTAAAAATCAGTGGAGGAAATATCTCGGGTGCGGATTAACATAAAACACAAAAACTTCAGAATAACTGCAGAGGAAGGAAGCAGCTCGTGTCTTAAGCCAGAAAAATATTACGTGGGTGAAGCGGGCAGAGAGCACACTGTCCTGTGTGTGAAAAGGGAGGAAGTGGCCCTGCCTCCCAGGCTTTGCATCTGTGCAGAGCTTGGTCCATCTGGCTACCCAGGCCCCGCCTACCAGCTGCCCCAGGCCCCGCCTCCTGACTTCTCTAGGCCCTGCCTCCTGGCTGCCCCAGGCCCGCCTCCCGACTGCCCAGGCCCCACCTCCTGGCTGCCCCAGGCCCGCCTCCCGACTGCCCAGGCCCCACCTCCTGGCTGCCCCAGACTCCGCCTCCTGACTGCCTAGGCCCCGCCTCCTCACTTCTCTAGGCCCCGCCTCCTGGCTGTCCCAAGCCCCGCCTCCTGACTGCCCCAGACCCCGCCTCCTGACTGCCCAGGCCCCGCCTCCCGCTGCCCCAGGCCCCGCCTCCTATCTGCATGCGGCCCCTTCCGCAGGTGCCACACTGGCCTGTCCTCAGCTGTGGGGCAGGCAGCCCTGGTGGCCGCCCGAGAGCAGGCCGCTGGGCAGCACCTTGCCCATCCCCACCCAGGGCCGGAGTCTGGGCCTGGGTCCAGGGCTGCAGCCGGGCCGGGAAGGCTCAGACCCGCCTCCACCTCCGGTCCCACAGGTGCTGTCCCTGAGCTGGACACACCTTCTGCTGACGTGGAGGCCACGATCGCCTCTTTCTTCAGCGCAGCCCAGGTGCCTGGTCCTTCCGCGTGGGGCCCCCTCAGAGCGCGGAGGAGGCTGAGCCTGCTCTCCAAGGAGCGGGGGTACGAGAGCCAAGGGCGAATGGCCTGCGGGGGTCTGGTCCCCACCGGCCGCTGGGTCTGACCCAGGGAACGTGCAGGTGCGGGAGAGGAAGCAGCCTCAGGGGGCCCCACGCAGGCCCGCGGTCAGCAAGATATTATAGAAGCAGGTGCTGGTGCTGGTGCTGGTGCTGGTGCTGGAGGGGCGCAGGGAGAGCATCAAGGGCGGTGGAGGGGGGGCAGGAAAGGTCTGGTGGGCCTCACGGTGAGATGGTCCCTTCCTGGAGGAGAGCCAGTGCCTAGGTGAGGCATACCCACCTGGTGGGATGGTCCCTTCCCAGTGCCCAGGTGAGGCGTGCCCTGCTCAGAGCAGCCCTGGGCCTAGCCCCAGTGCCCAGGCCAGCATTGATCCCCCCTCACTCTTCCAGGCCCCCCAGGGTCAGGGATGGTCTCCTGGGAGCCGGGCAGCCCTGCAGGAAATGGGCGTGTGAGTGACAGCGGTCCCTGCTGACCCCCGGCCGGCCCCTCGGGGAGACCACTGCTTTTGGGAAGCAGTCCTTCGCAACACGGCCGCCAGCCACACCCCCAGTCTCCGAGGTGCGGGGGCCTGATGGTATCCCCACAAATACCGGGAGGGGAGCTCAGCTGCCCCTCTCCCCGGACCCCAGTCTCGGCCTTTCCCCGCCAGGGCGGGAGCCAGAGGCCTGGCCAATGGCTGGAGAGCCGCGGCCTCTGCCCCTGTCCCTGGTCCTGACCGCCGCGGAGAGGCTGTGTCCTTGACCCTGAGCACAGAGTCGCTGGCCCCAGGCTCCGGGCAACTTGCCAGAGTGGCACCTATCAGGGCAAGATCCCGGTGCCCCTCGCCAGGACCTGGGCACCTGGGCAGGCCAGGCTGGGAAGAGGGCGGGCAGGCCAGCTGTCACCCCGCCCGCCCGCAGGAGCGGCCGTGCGCCTGCAGGAGGGGCCGGCCCACACAGGGGCTCCGGGCCCTTTCTTGTGCTAATCATGGCAGATTGTCACTCGTGTGTGCACAGCCCTGATAGGGTGAGCGGACCCACGTGTGCGGGGAGCAGGCAGGGTGGCTTGGAAACCGGGATAGGAATCTCTGTTTCCTTGGCAACCAAGCCCGGCGTGGGAGAACCCAGGTCTCCGCTCTCTGGGGCCCCAGCTGCATTGCCAGGGGCCGGCCCCACCTCCCGGGACATTGAATCTCTGGACACCGGGCTCCTGCCCCTACTGCCCCATCATGCCCCCCATCGTGCGCCCCTCCCCGTCATGCCCCACCCACCTGTATGCTCTTTGACTCATAACTGATCACCCCAAAAGGTAGGGGCTAAACACAGCACCACGTACGGCTCACAGGGTCCGGGACAAAGTAGAGAGAACGGGATGGCTTCAAGGTCAGCGCAGCGCCGGGAGCCGGCTCATGCAGCGACGGAGGCTGGCAATCCAGCAGCAGGTGGGCCGGGTGGCCAGCGGCCAGGGGAGGCAGGAGGAGCCAAAGTTTCAGCTCAAGTTCGAAGGCCACCTGCTGGCCCTGACCGGTTTGGCTCGGCTCCGTGGATAGAGCATCGGCCTCAGACTGAAGGGTCCCAGGTTCAATTCCGATCAAGGGCATGTACCTTGGTTGGGGGCACATCCCCAGTGGAGGGTGTGCAGGAGGCTGCTGATCGATGTTTCTGTCTCATGGTTGTTTCTAACTCCCTATCTCTCTCTTCCTCTCTGTGAAAAATCAATAAAATATTGTATATATATATATTTTAAAAATATATTTTATTGATTTTTTACAGAGAGGAGGAGAGAGGGATAGAGAGCTAGAAACATCGATGAGAAACATCTACCAGCTACCTCTTGCACACCCCCTACTGCGGATGTGCCCACAACCAAGGTCCATGCCCTTGACTGGAATTGAACCTGGGACCTTTCAGTCCCCAGACTGACGCTCTACCACTGAGCCAAACCGGCTTTGGCTAAAATATATATATTTTAAAAGCCACCTGCTGGCGGCATCCCCCCCCCTTGCCCCAAGGGCAGTCAGTCCTCAGTTCCACCGGCCCCTCCACTGATTGGGTGAGGCCCACCATGCCCATGGGAGGCAGTCTGCTGACCTCAGAGCCCACAGCGTCAACCTGACCTCAGCGACTTCCTTCCGAGCACCTTACAGGCTTAGCTGGGGGGAGGGGGGGTGGAGAGGGCAGTCCGGGGCTGCTGGGGGGGGGGGAGAGATGGAGAAGGCAGTCCGGGGCTGGGAGGGGTGGGGGGTGGAGAGGGCAGTCCGGGGCTGGGAGGGGTGGGGGTGGAGAGGGCAGTCCGGGGCTGGGGAGGGGGGGGGGAGAGGGCAGTCCGGGGCTTCTGGGGGTGGGGGGTGATGGAGAGGGCAGTCCGGGGCTGGGAGGGGTGGCGGGTGGAGAGGGCAGTCCGGGGCTGTTGGGGGTGGGCGGTGGAGAGGGCAGTCCGGGGCTGTTGGGGGGGGGAACAGGGGCGCTCAGAGGGAGCAGCCCCGAACCCCAGAACCGGGGTGGGTTGGAGAGGGGAGGGGCCGGGCTGTGCGCCTGGAATGGGACTCGCATCCGCACCTGCGCCCTCCCCCCTGCCTCCCGCTCCGCGTCTTTGTGCTTTTCGCTTCCTTCGCAGTAAACGCTCCTCCGAGAAATCCCGCGGGGACCTCGGCGGAGCGGGGAGGGGAAGGAGGGAGGAGAGGAGGGAGGAGAGGCGGGGAGGGAAGGGGAGGGGAGGATGGGAGGGGAGAGGAGAGGGAGGGGAGGGGAGGAGGGGAGGAGGGCTCCGCGCGCTCCGGGCGGGGAGCGGAGGCGGCGGAGGAAGCGGGCAGCGCCGCCGGCTCAGGCACCGGACGCCCCGGACAGCGACCAGGCTCCGACCCGGAGCCCTCGGCCCCCGTCCCCAGCCCCCCGCCCCCGCCCCAGCTCCGCCCCGCCCCGCCCCGCGCGGGGTCCGCGTCTGCGGCTGCGCCCCCGACAGACGGCTGCGCCGGGCTCGGTCCGCAGAGACCGAGGAGCCGCTCCCCGCCCGGAGCCCGGAGCCCGGAGCCCGGAGCCCGGAGCCGCGGGGGATGTGAGTGCGACCGCGGCCTGCGCTCCTCTCCGACCGGTGAGCGCCCGGGCGGGGCGGGCGGGGCGGGCTCGGCTCCCCGGCCGGGGGTGGGGGGAGGCGGGAAGGGGGGACGTGGCTGCACCTCCCCGCCCGCAGGTACCGCCCGCACCTGGCCCTGCCTCCCCCCGGACGCCTCCCGCCCCGGGGAGGACGCCTCCACCCACAGGTGCTGGGCGCGGGGGGCGGGGGAGGGCGCCCGGCCTGTGCCGTGCCCGGAGGGGTGCCCGGAGGGGTGCCCGGCGGGGGGCTCGGCCTGTGCCGTGCCCGGAGGGGTGCCCGGAGGGGTGCCCGGAGGGGTGCCCGGCGGGGGGCCGGGCCTCGGGGAGGGGTGCCGGGCCTCGGGGAGGGGTGTCCGGCGGGGACGCCGGGGGATGGGCGGGGGCGGGGCTGGGCGCGCTCCCGGCGACCCCGGCCCTGGATGGGGCTGAGGCCGCGTTCGGAGGCAGAGAGGCGGGTCCTGCGGGCCCCGGGGCCCAGTCCGCTGACCCGGCTTCTCCCGCCAGGTCCGCGCCCCGAGGACCCGCCCGCCGCCCCGCGCCTTAGCGGCCGCCGGAGCATGCTGCCCCCCGCCATGAAGGGCCTCGGCCTGGTGCTGCTGGCCGCCCTGCTGTGCTCCTCGCCCAGTGAGTCTGGGCAGCCCCCGGGCCCCCCAGAGAGCAGGGGTGCCCCCCTCCCCATCAAACCCGGCCGGGCCCGGCCCTCACCCCCGGGCCCTCCCCCCAAGACCCTCTCCTGCGGCCCTCCCCCGGGGCCCTCCCCCCGCGGCCCTCCCCCGCGGCCCTCCCCGCTGGCTCTCCTTCCACCGCTCCTCCAGGCCTCACACCGGCTGGTCAGGCAGGGGTGTGCCCTCGCCAGGCAGGGTCCTGCACCCCATCACCCTCTGAGCCCCATGCACACGCCCAGCAAGTCCTGTCTGGTCCTTGGAAGCGTAGAACCACCCGAGCTGTGGGAGGGGGCGGGTGTGCGGCTGCAGGAGGGCCGCTCAGGTGTGGGTGCTCCTCTGAGGGGCGGGAGGGTGCTCCGGAGCCCCAGGGGTGCCCCAGGGGAGTCCCAGGGCTGGGACACACTGCCCCGCGCACTAGCAGGAAGCCAGGAGGCTTCTCCCAGGCCTAACCTCCGTGCTGCTCTGGCCTGGGCCTGTCGGTCGGGGGTGCTTGGCTGCCACAGCCACACGACAGCAGACATGGGGGTACAGGGGCTGGCCGCCCAGCCCCGATCCCTCCGGTCACCCCCTCCTCGGCCCGCCCAGCTCACGGCCTGTGGTGCCAGGACTGCACCCTGACCACCAACTCCAGCCGCTGCACCCCAAAGCAGTGCCAGCCCTCGGACACCGTGTGCGCCAGCGTCCGCATCACCGACCCCAGCAGCAGTGAGTGCCGGCGGGCGGGGGCGCGGGCGGGGGCACCTGGGCGGGCGGCGTGGGCGGGAGCGCGGTGTGCTGGGCGGGGAGCCCGGGCGGCGTGGGCGGGAGCGCCGGTGTGCTGGGCGGGGAGCCCGGGCGGGCGGCGTGGGCGGGAGCGCGGTGTGCTGGGCGGGGAGCGCCGGTGTGCTGGGCGGGGAGCGCCGGTGTGCTGGGCGGGGAGCGCCGGTGTGCTAGGCGGGGAGCCCGGGCGGGCGGCGTGGGCGGGAGCGCGGTGTGCTGGGCGGGGAGCGCCGGTGTGCTGGGCGGGAGCCGGGGCAGCGTGGGCACCGGTGTGCTGGCCGAGAGCGAGCACCGAGCACCGGCAGGGCTGCCCCCCCAGGCCGGAAGGACCAGACGGTGAACAGGATGTGTGCCGCCTCCTGCGACTTCGTCAAGCGGCACTTCTTCTCCGACTACCTGATGGGCTTCATCAACTCGGGCATCCTGAAGGTGGACGTGGACTGCTGCGAGAAGGACCTGTGCAACGGCGTGCCCGGGCCGGGCGGCAGCCCCTGGGCCCTGGCCGGGGGGCTCCTGCTCAGCCTGGGGCCCGCCCTCCTCGGGGCTGGGCCCTGAGTCCCCCCCACCCCCCCAAGGGCTTCTAAGCTTGTCCCTGGGCCTGGCTGCCCTCCTCGGCCTGGCTGCCCTCCTCGGCCTGGCTCCGCCGGGGCTGGGGCCGTGGTCGCTGGCCTGGGCCTTGTCTCTCCACCAGCTCTGAGTCCCCGCCCGCGGTCACTCCGGGCCCCGTGTCCATCGCCCGTCGGGTGGGCAGGGGGTTGGGGTGAGGACAGGGGGCGGGGGGCGGGGCCTCCAGGTCTCTGAGGGGAGCTGGGCCATGCAGGCCCAGCCCAGCAGCCAGCTGTGAGCCTCTTCTACAGAAATAAAGTCACGTCTGAGTCTGGAGACCCGGGTCTGAGCCTGGGGGGGAGGGGGTCCTGGCAGGGTGGGAGGAGGTGCTGAGGGTGGGAGAGCAGGTAGTGCCCTGCGGGCAGGCACCCGGCGGGCTCTGGGGCCGTGGTGCTGGGCTGCTGGGCCTGGTGAGGTTGGGAGCAAGGGGGAGGGGAGGGAAAAGCCCAGATGAACAAGGTCATAGGTGGGCCTGACGGGCGTGTGCACACCATGATGGCAGCTGCGTACAGATGTGCAGACTTGTGCCCGTACACACGGATGTGGTGGCGCACACGCCTGCAGCATGGGGCACCCGCATCCACGCCCATATTCACACGCTCACGCCTCGGTCCCCTGAGCACGTGGGAGGCCTGCGCACGCTCACACCCGCCTCCGGGGAGGACCTGGCGGCATGGCCTGGCCCGCCTGCTCCCGGCGTGGTCCGTGGCCCGGTCCCCACCGAGGATGGAGGCCGGCCCAACCCTCGCGCCCTCCACTGGCCGTGTGGCCCCCTGTCAGCTGGGCGGCGCCGGAGGCCACTCCTGGCTCCTCGGGTCCGACTTCATCCAGTTCCTCCTCCTCCTGTGTGGCCGCCGCGGGCCTGGCCCATGGGGTCCTGAGCCCCGAGGAAAGACGTGACCCCCCCCCCCACTCCGCCGCCGAGCCCCGGAGAGGGCGGGCCGGGGTGAGCCGGAGGCAGCCCGCCCGGGACTGGCCCCGGCTCCTGCCAGGGCGGTGGCTGGGGGCTCAGCGGGCACCTGGCTCCGCTGGAAGTCGGCTCTGGAGGCGCCCCGGCCGGGCCCCGAGCCTCAGGACAGTGTGCGGCCTCGGCGGTGACTGCTGCGGTGACCCAGGCCGCCCCCAGGGGCACTGCAGGGAGGCGGGCAGCTGTGCTGGGCGCTGGGCGCCGCCGCCCGGGGAAGGCCAGCCCGGCCGCACCGGGCCGTCGGAGCAGCCCACCGGTCCCCGGGCGCGGAGCGGAGCGCCTGCTTCGGGAGAATTTAAAACAGGAAAGAGGTTGTTACAAGTCCATTCCCATCGGCCTCAGAGCGGAGGGAGAGGGCGGGAGCGTTAGAACATCCAGGATGAGAGAGAATCCTGGATCGGCTGCCTCCTCACGGCCCCCACTGGGGATGGAGCCCGAGACCCCGCAGGAGCCCTGAGCGGGAATCGAACCGCAATTCACAGCCACTGAGCCACACAGGCTGGACTCCCGCCCTCTCCAAAAACCAATGGGGACGTGTCCTCAGGTGAGGATGAAAGAGAACAGATGCCTGGAAAGAGGCCGAGTCAACTTCCCGCCCCACCGTCTGTGTGTGTGTGTGTGTGTGTGTGTATGTGTCTCTGTGTGTATGTGTGTGTATGTGTCTCTGTGTGTATGTGTGTGTATGTATCTCTGTGTGTATGTGTGTGTATGTGTCTCTGTATGTATGTGTGTATGTGTCTCTGTATGTATGTGTGTGTATGTGTCTCTGTGTGTGTATGTGTCTCGGTGTGTATGTGTGTGTATATGTGTGTCTGTGTGTCTCTCTCTGTGTGTATGTGTCTCTGTGTGTGTCTCTCTGTGTGTGTATGTGTCTCTGTGTGTATGTGTGTGTATGTGTCTCTGTGTGTATGTGTGTGTATGTATCTCTGTGTATGTATCTCTCTGTGTGTGTATGTGTCTCTGTATGTATGTGTGTATGTGTCTCTGTATGTATGTGTGTGTATGTGTCTCTGTGTGTGTATGTGTCTCGGTGTGTATGTGTGTGTATATGTGTGTCTGTGTGTCTCTCTGTGTGTGTATGTGTCTCTGTGTGTGTCTCTGTGTGTGTATGTGTCTCTGTGTGTGTTTCTGTGTCTATGTGTGTCTCTCTGTGTGTATGTGTGTCTCTCTGTGTGTATGTGTGTGTGTGTCTGTGTGTATGTATGTGTGTGTATGTGTGTATGTCTGTGTGTGTATGTCTGTGTGTGTATGTGTGTCTCTCTGTGTGTATGTGTGTGTATATGTGTGTATATGTGTGTCTGTGTGTCTTTGTGTGTATGTGTGTGTCTCTGTGTATGTGTGTATGTGTGTGTGTCTCTCTCTCTGTGTGTGTGTATGTGTGTGTGTGTCTCTGTGTGTGCCTGTGTGTGTGAGTGTGTGTATGTCTGTATATGTGTGTATGTGTGTGTCTGTGTGTATGTGTGTGTCTGTGTGTATGTGTGTGTCTGTGTGTGTCTGTGTGTATGTATGTGTGTGTGTCTCTCTGTGTGTATGTGTGTATATGTGTGTATATGTGTGTCTGTGTGTATATGTGTGTCTTTGTGTGTATGTGTGTGTCTCTGTGTGCCTGTGTGTATGTGTGTATGTGTGTGTCTCTGTGTGTGTGTGTATTGTGTGTATGTCTCTGTGTGTGTATGTGTGTGTATGTCTGTATATGTGTGTATGTGTGTGTATGTGTGTGTATGTGTGTATGTGTGTGTGAGTGTGTATGTGTGTATGTGTGTGTCTCTGTGTGTGTGTGTATTGTGTGTATGTCTCTGTGTGTGTGAGTGTGTGTATGTCTGTATATGTGTGTATGTGTGTGTCTGTGTGTGTCTGTGTGTATGTGTGTGTCTCTGTGTATGTGTGTATGTGTGTGTCTCTCTCTGTGTGTGTGTATGTGTGTGTATGTCTCTGTGTGTGAGTGTGTGTATGTCTGTATATGTGTGTATGTGTGTGTATGTGTGTGTATGTGTGTGTATGTGTGTGTCTGTGTGTATGTGTGTATGTGTGTGTGAGTGTGTATGTGTGAGTGTGTGTATGTCTGTATATGTGTGTATGTGTGTGTATGTGTGTGTCTGTGTGTGTGTGTGTCTCTCTCTCTGTGTGTGTATGTGTGTATGTCTCTGTGTGTGAGTGTGTGTATGTCTGTATATGTGTGTGTATGTGTGTGTCTGTGTGCATGTGTGTGTGAGTGTGTATGTGTGTGTGTGTATGTCTGTATATGTGTGTATGTGTGTGTATGTGTGTGTATGTGTGTGTCTGTGTGTATGTGTGTGTGAGTGTGTATGTGTGTGTGTGTGTGTGAGTGTGTATGTGTGTGTATGTGTGTGTGTGTGTGTGTCTGTGTGCCTGTGTGTGTGAGTGTGTATGTGTGTGTGTGTGTATGTCCCGCTCTCACAGCAATGGCTGTGCTCTGGCTCCAGGAGAGTCTGCCCAGCTGGTGGACAAACACCAGACTCTCAAGGAATTGCTGTTTTGTTTTGTGTGTATTTTTAAAAAATATATATTTTATTGATTTTTTTTTTTTTTTTACAGAGAGGAAGGGAGAGGGACAGGGAGCTAGAAACATCAATGAGAGAGAAACATCGACCAGCTGCCTCTTGCACACCCTCCACCAGGGATGTGCCTGCAACCAAAGTACATGCCCTTGACCAGAATCGAACCTGGGACCCTTCAGTCTGCAGGCCAACACTCTACTGCTCAGCCAAACTGGCTTCGGCTGTGTTTAATTTTTTTAAAATACACTTTTATTGATGTCAGAGAGGAAGAGAGAGAGAAACATCAATGAGGAGAGAGAGTCAGCACCCCTCCTCCTGAGCTCCCCTCCTCCTGAGCTCCCCTCCCTGGGGACCGAGGGGCACCCTGCCCAAGCGGGCAGTGAGGTGGACAGACTCCAGGATGGACAGACAGACAAACAGGCACCTTTGTGGGGTGACAGGATCTGGGTCTCGGCCGGGGCTTGGGGGGCTGGTGTGTGTGTGAGGGGACGGGCTGGGAAGGAGCTGGCGACCAGCTGATCCAATCAGGTCGTTCTCAGAGGCTGTCCCCGGGCGCGCAGGAATCACCATGGTTACCGCCTCCGCACTCGGTTCTGAGAGCCACAGGCACACAAAGGGGTGGGGACGCTGCCAGCAGCATGGGACACGGTGGATAAGGCCCGGCAGACGCTGCCAGCTGGTCCTGCACAGGCAGCTTCCTTCTGCGCCTCTGCCTGGCAGAAACACAGCCCCACAAGCAACAGCGCTCTGAGTCTGTCCTCCCCCCCCCCCCCCGTCCTCCGTCCATCCCTCATCTCCCATCTCCCATCTACCTACCTACCCACCATCTCCCCATCACCCATCTACCTACCTATCCACCATCTCCCCATCACCCATCTACCTACTTATCCACCATCTCCCCATCACCCATCTACCTACCTATCCACCATCTCCCCATCACCCATCTACCTACTTATCCACCATCTCCCCATCACCCATCTGTCTACCTATCCACCATCTCCCCATCACCCATCTACCTACCTATCCACCATCTCCCCATCACCCATCTACCTACCTATCCACCATCTCCCCATCACCCATCTACCTACCTATCCACCATCTCCCCATCACCCATCTACCTACCTATCCACCATCTCCCCATCACACATCTACCTACCTATCCACCATCTCCCCATCACCCATCTACCTACCTATCCACCATCTCCCCATCACACATCTACCTACCTATCCACCATCTCCCCATCACCCATCTACCTACCTATCCACCATCTCCCCATCACCCATCTATCTACCTATCTATCATCTCCCCATATGTACCCATCTTCTTTCTTTCTTCTTTCTTCCTATCCATCTATCAACTATCCATCCATCTATTCCATTTATCTACCTGTTATCTATCATCTACCTGTCTACCTATCTATGCATCTGTCCATCTATCTGTCTATCCATCTATCTATTATCTGCCTGTCTATCTACCTATCT
>NW_023425449.1:230000-280000 GCF_014108245.1 Pipistrellus kuhlii
GAGCAGGGCACGGCCAATGAGCAGTCTTTGCAAAGACTTCATGTGCATTTTTAAAAACACCTGGAACAGGCCGAAAGCGGTGTGGCTCTGGGGATAGACTGTCGGCCTGCGGATGGAAGGGTCCCCGGTTCGGTTCCCGTCAAGGGCAAGGACCTTGGTTGTGGGCATGTCCCCGGTGTGGGGTGTGCAGGAGGCAGCTGGTCGATGTTTCTCATCCAAGTTTCTAGCTCTCTGTCCCTCTCCCTTCCTCTCTGTAAAAAAAATCAATAAAATATATTTAAAAAAATACCGAGGACAGGTAAGAGCATCCCTCCCCACATGTTTGGGACGGATGGAGGGGCGTCGACACAGTGTGCCTCCTTCTGAACACTGAGACGGACGAGAGCCTGCTCAGAGGCTCGTCCTCGGAACTCCGTTTTGAAACCCTCTCCTGCCTAAAAAGGTTGCAGACGAGGGTGAGCCCTCGGTGATGCCTTCTCCAGGTTTCCCAAGCCCTGACCCCTGGGACTGTGGGACGAGATCAAAGTCACCGGAGGAGCGCGGACGCAGCCCTGGTACGCACAGAGGGAGCCGTTCCACCAGCTGCGCCCGCGCCCGCCCGCCGCCCAGGCCACGTGGGACTCGCCACGTGGGAATCGCGGGCCCCTGGCGCCTGCAGCCTGGAGCGGGCGGTCGCGGCCCGATTCCTTTCACTCCGGATGCTTCGGAAGAGGAATGACCAGCTATCTGGTAGGAAGTCTCATCACGTGGGCTTGCTGTTCACTCCTGAGTCCCTTCAGCTGAAGTGTTTTTTTTTGGGGGAAATGTCACCTCAGTGGCTGAGTGTCGGCCCAGAAACCTAAGTCACGGGTTCGGTTCCCGGCCAGAGCGTGTGCCCAGGCTGTGGCTGGATCCCAGCGGCGGGTGTGCGGGCGGCGGCCCACCCACGATGCCTCTCTCCCGTGGATGTTCCCCGCCCCCTCTCGCTCTCTCTCTCGCTCTCTCCTTTCCTCTCGCTCTCTCGCTCTCTCCTTTCCTCTCGCTCTGAAAACCGATAAAAACAAATATTTTTTAAAATCGCCTGACGGCCCTGGTGTTCTCCACAGGTCACAGCGGGCGAGGCGTGCCGCCCGAGCCCTGGCTGGCGGCGGTGCCGTCGGACCTGGCTGAGGCAGCAGCTGCGGGTTTCTCCTCCGGAAAGGTGCCGGCTGCCCTGGAATCGAACCCGGGCCTCGCGAGGCGCCTGGGGTTCTGTGAATGTCCCGCTCCCCGGGCCCGCTCCGCGGCCGCCGCACCGGCCGGCCGTCCCTGCGGTGATCTGTGGCTGTGGTTCTGCCACACGGTGGTGATGCGTTTCCACCCGCGTTCCCACCTCGCAGAGCGGCATTCCGCTGCTCTTCACTGCTCCTCCCCCGGCCTGCGGGGTCCGGGGTCCGAGGAGGAAGCGCGTTTTACGGTCTTTAACAGCCAGGGGCGGGGCCAGGGGCGGGGCTTCCTTCGGAGGACGCACGTTCACACTCTCACCGCTTGCTTTCCGGCCGCCACCTCCTCCCCGGCCCCTCCACACTGTCACTCCTCCCCCACAGGGGACCCTGGACGTGACATCGCTGTGTGGAAGCAGCTTGGTTATGACGTGTCTGAGCGAGTATTTGTTTGGATTTTCCTGCCCGGTTTTCATTTGGCTGCTGCTGCTTCTTCTTCTTCTTTTAATGTTTTTATTGATTTCAGAGAAGAAAGGAGAGAGATAGAAACATCGATGATAGACTCGCTAATCAGCTGCCTCCTGCACGCCCCCCCTCCCCCCGATGGAGCCGGCAGCCCTGGCCTGGGCCCTGGCCGGAGCTGAACCGTGACCTCCTGGTTCAGAGGTCGACGCTCAACCCCTGAGCCACGCCAGCCGGACCCCGCCCTGGCACCCCCACCCTCTCGCATCTCCAGCTTCGGCTCCGGCCGAGCCCGCGGGCCCCAGGCGGCCGAGCCAGGCTGGATTGGGGCTGAGCTGTGGTCTGCCAGCCCACGCCCCGGTCAGGCGGCTTCCGGTCGGGGAGGGCGCCGAAGGCAGAACAATGGAGGCGGCGGTCAGACAATTACCCGCGGTGAGCTCCCGAGGAGAGTCCCCGCCCGCCTGCGCCCTCTGCCTGCCGGGCACCAGGTCAGCTCCGGCCAGGCCTCTGTGGGCCCCACAGCCCAGCTGGACGGTTCCATCAGGTGTGACAAGACCCAGGCTGGGAGGACAGGTGGCCACAGAGGTCTGCGGAGAGCCCTGCAGAGGCGGCCCCGCCATGGTGGTGGGAGTGGCTCCGGGGTTGGCATCGATCACCGTGTGCACCGCAAGGTCGCGGTGGGATTCCCGGTCGGGCACGTGGCCCGGCTGCAGGCTCGATCGATCCCCAGTGCAGGAGGCAGCCGATCGATGCTTCTCTCATTATTGATGTTTCTATCTCTCTCTCCCTCCCCCTTCCTCTCCGTAAAACAGACTTTTGACATATGGGTGCCCCTTCTATAATTTTCGTAATGCTGAGGACCCCTCGTACTCGTGAGAACCTAGAATTAGGCGCAGCTAAGCCCGGGGCAGTGCATATCCCCACCAAACTCCGGTGCCACGCGTACCCCCACCAAACCAGCTGCCTCCTGCACACCTCCTACTGGGGATGTGCCCGCAACCGAGGTACATGCCCTTGAACCCGGGACCCTTCAGCCCGCAGGCCTAACCGGTTAGGGCTCAATTATGTTTAAACAAAAGAAAGGCGGAGGAGCTGGAGAGGGCGTGTCTGAAGAACAGGTTTATTGTCTTTGGAAGGAGTGAAGGTCGTGGCCCCACAGCGCGGACGGGCGGGCCCCTAGGACAGAGGGTGGGGGCGGCCGGCGAGGAGACGGAGGAGCTGGAGCCGGAGTCCGGGCTGTGCCGGCTCTCCCTGCCCCTCCGGCCTGGACAGCCCGTTCCGGGCCGGGACCGTGTCCGGGAGCCGCTGCCCCACCCCCCGTGCTCATCCCCCGGGAAGCAGGGTCCCTCCCCCCGCTCTGGGGGAGAGGGTCTGTGGACGGCAGGAGTGGGTGGGCCGGCCGGGCCCGGGGCCACGGGGAAGGACCACGGGGACAGGCTCACAGGGAAGGGCCATGGGGAAGGGCCATGGGGAAGGGCCACGGGGAAGGAAGGGCCACGGGGAAGGGCCATGGGGAAGGGCCATGGGGAAGGGCCACGGGGAAGGACCATGGGGAAGGCCCACAGGGAAGGAAGGGCCACGGGGAAGGGCCATGGGGACAGGCTCACGGGGAAGGGCCATGGGGAAGGGCCACGGGGAAGGCCCACAGGGAAGGAAGGGCCACGGGGAAGGGCCATGGGGAAGGGCCATGGGGAAGGGCCACGGGGAAGGACCATGGGGAAGGCCCACAGGGAAGGAAGGGCCACGGGGAAGGGCCATGGGGAAGGATCATGGGGAAGGGCCACGGGGAAGGCCCACAGGGAAGGAAGGGCCACGGGGAAGGGCCATGGGGAAGGGCCATGGGGAAGGGCCACGGGGAAGGGCCATGGGGAAGGACCATGGGGAAGGGCCATGGGGAAGGCCCACGGGGAAGGCCCACGGGGAAGGCCCACGGGGAAGGAAGGGCCACGGGGAAGGAAGGGCCACGGGGAAGGGCCACGGGGAAGGCCCACAGGGAAGGAAGGGCCACGGGGAAGGAAGGGCCACGGGGAAGGGCCATGGGGAAGGCCCACAGGGAAGGAAGGCCCACAGGGAAGGAAGGGCCACGGGGAAGGAAGGGCCAGGGGAAGGGCCACGGGACGGGCCACGGGGACAGGCTCAGGGGGAAGGGCCACGGGGACGGGCCACGGGGACAGGCTCAGGGGGGTGGGCCCACAGGGACGGGCTCACAGGGAGGCGGCCAGGAGGCCGAGGCCCAGCGGAAGCAGCAGCCCGGGGCCCCGGGGCCGCGGGGCGGGCGCTGCGTTGCAGAAGCTCACGTTGCAGCACTGCCTGTGCACCTGCCGCAGCAGCCAGGGCTCCGACAGCCACTCGAAGGCCGTGTTGGCGTTGGGGCACCGGGGGGCGCAGCGCTTGCTCAGCATGAGCCACACCTTGGACTCTGCGGGGAGAACACAGCGCGGCTGCCCCGAGGCCCGGCCGCCCGCACCCGCAGGGGGCGCTGCCCGGGGCCGAGCTCCCCTGGCCAGGCCTGCAGGGCGGGGACGCGGCTGCCCGGCCTCCACCTCCTCCTGGCTCCTGGCTCCGCCTGAACCCCCGGCTTCCAGGGAGGCGAGCCGAGGCGAGGAGGGAGACCGAGGCCGCTGAGAGCTCAGCCCGCTCGGCCTCCCGCTGCCCCGCTGCCCCTCTAAGGACGGCAGAGCCGGCCGGTGTGGCTCAGTGGAGCATCTGCCCATGACCCAGGAGGTCACAGTTCATTCCCCGTCAGGGCGCCGTCCCTGTGCAGGAGGCAGCGGATCCAGGAGTCTCTCTCGTCGTTGACGTTTCTATCTCTCCCTCTTCCTTCTCTAAAATCAATACAATAATTTAAAAAATAAAATAAAATAAAATAAAATACAAAGATAACCGAGCCCAGCCTGGGCCCCGGGACAGGAAGCCAGAGCGGGAGGCAGGTCTGCGCGGCTGGCAGGGGCCCAGGAGCAGCGCGCCTCCGCTGACCAGGCTCCGGCCTCTGAGACAGACGCCGCCCCCTCCCGCCTCCAGCACCCTGCCCACCCCAGCGCCCCCAAAGCCAGGCACCCAGCACCCTGTCCCCCCGCCCTCCCCGGGCCCGCGGACTCACTGAGCCGGAGGGTGAGGGTGTGGGCCACACACACGCGGTCGGTGCGGGCGCACAGGGCGGGCCGGCACTGCTCCGCGGACTCCGCTTTGAAGCAGCGGAAGCAGGTGAGGTTCCCGCCTGGTGGGGGGGGTGGCTGAGCGGAGGGCGCCCCTCGGAGCGCCCCCCGGACCCCTCACCCCTCCCTGCCACCCCCCGTCTGCGCCCCTCACCTGTCTGTCCCCCTCACCTGTCTGCCCCCCTCACCTGTCTGCGCCCCTCACCTGTCTGCGCCCCTCACCTGTCTGCCTCCCTCACCTGTCTGCCTCCCTCACCTGTCTGTCCCCCTCACCTGTCTGTCCCCTCACCTGTCTGCCCCCCTCACCTGTCTGTCCCCCCTCACCTGTCTGTCCCCCTCACCTGTCTGCCCCCTCACCTGTCTGCCCCCCTCACCTGTCTGCGCCCCTCACCTGTCTGCCCCCCTCACCTGTCTGCCCCCTCACCTGTCTGTCCACCTCACCTGTCTGCCCCCTCACCTGTCTGCCCCCCTCACCTGTCTGCGCCCCTCACCTGTCTGCCCCCTCACCTGTCTGCCCCCTCACCTGTCTGCCCCCCTCACCTGTCTGCCCCCCTCACCTGTCTGCCCCCTCACCTGTCTGTCCCCCTCACCTGTCTGCCCCCTCACCTGTCTGTGCCCCTCACCTGTCTGCCCCCCTCACCTGTCTGCCCCCTCACCTGTCTGTCCCCCTCACCTGTCTGCCCCCTCACCTGTCTGTCCCCCTCACCTGTCTGCCCCCTCACCTGTCTGTGCCCCTCACCTGTCTGCCCCCTCACCTGTCTGCCCCCCTTACCTGTCTGTGCTCTGCGGCTGGAGAGGCCCAGCGGGGCAGCCCCCCGGCCCCACAGGACCAGCACCGCCAGCAGCGCCCACAGCGCCAGCGCCTCCATGTCCGGGCAGGCGGCCTGCGGGGCGCAGAGGAGGAGGCGTCACCCGGAGCCCCGGCCCCCCTCCCGGATCCGGCCCCTGGTGTCCCCCCCAGCCCGCCCCCTGCCCCGGCCCCCCTCCCGGATCCGGCCCCTGGTGTCCCTCCCCAGCCCGGCTCCCCGCCCCGGCCCCCCTCCCGGATCCGGCCCCTGGTGTCCCTCCCCAGCCCGCCCCCTGCCGGCCCGGCGCCCCGGCTCCCTCTGGGGGTCCCTCCCGGGGCCGCACCTCCACCTGAGCAGCTGCAGCGTGTGGCCCGGTCGCTCAGCCCCGTGAGCGCTGCTCCTCCTGGAACAGACGGGGGGGGGGGGTCAGGGCCGGCCCCCCGGGGACAGGGACAGACCGGGCCCCCCCCACCCGGGGACAGGGACAGGCCGGACCCAGGCTGAGCCAGGAGGGCCGGCCCCCGGGGACAGGGACAGACCAGGCCGGCCCCCGGGGACAGGGACAGACCAGGCCGGCCCCCCGGGGACAGGGACAGACCGGCCCCCGCCCCCCCCCCCCCCCCCCCCCGGGACAGGGACAGGCCGGGCCCAGGCTGAGCCAGGAGCCCCTCAGGGGAGGCGGGAGGGGTCTGCGGGGAGGTGGTGGGGAGATGGGGCCTCCGGGAGGAGGAGGGAGGAAAGGGGAGCCGCACAGCAGCTGGAGCTGGACAAACGGGACAGCCCGGCAGCCCGGCAGAGAGGCGGGGAGCCTGAGCCTGAGCAGGAACCCAGGAGAGGGCCACGCTCAGGCGGGAGGAGGGAGAGGAGGGAGGAGGGAGGAGGGAGGAGGAGGCGAGAGGCGGTGAAGCTTTTCCTCCTCTCTGAGTGCTCGGCCATTTCCCTCGGGGGCTGGGGAGGCCCCGGGCAGGAGCAGAGCCTGAGCCGCGAGCGTCCAGCTCCGGGGCGCCTGCGGCTCCCAGCCCCAGGGCACACACAGGGCCTCGGCCTCCGGGAGGCCCCTGGGCCCTGCAGCGGGTGTGAGCCAGCCCCCCCACACACACACACCTGCTTCTGTGCTTCCCAGTCACCACGGGGAGCCCCCCACCCCGTTTTATAGCTTTTCTGTAATAAAATCTGGCTTTTGCTCAAAATTTTTTTTGTTTTGATCCCTGAGAGGAAGGGAGAGGAAGAGGGAGAGAGAGATTGTGGGCATCACTGATTTCAAGGAAATCTCGTCCTATTGGGTGAAAACTGGGGCAGATTTGATGAACAAAAATATATGTAATCACCCTGGCCGGGTGGGTCAGTTGATTGGAGTGTCCTGTACACCAAAATGGTCTTAGGTTCAATCCCTCGTCAGTGTGAGTGCGGGAGGCAACTGATCAATGTTTCTCTCATTCTCTCTGAGAATTTATATATATATATATATATATATAGAGAGAGAGAGAGAGAGAGAGAGAGAGAGAGCGAGAGAGCGAGAGAGAGATACACACACACACACACAGTATCATAACATTGCTAGTTGGACAGAAACAGGCTCTGATTTATTTATTTTTAATTGATTTATTTTAGAGAGAAAGAGAGATAGAAACATCAATGATGAGAGGAAAACCATTGGTGGGCTGCCTTCTGACGCCCCCTACTGGGGATCGAGGACCAGGCCTGTGCCCTGACTGGAAATCGGAAGCATGACCTCCTGGGTCACAGGCTGATGCTCAGCCACTGAGCCCCGCCTGCCGGGCAGTCCTGGGCGTTCTTTAAGAGATGCCGGAAGAGCAGCTTGGAGAAAGCCTATGGTCAACCATGATGCCGGTTATGGTTATGCAAATGAGCAGGCCAAATGGACTTACTGCAGTAAACAAATTGCTCTAAATTTGGCTTTTTTTTTATGAAAATGAGGGTAATTTTCAGGGGGAAACTGTGTACCAACAGAATCTACAATAGAATACACAGTTGTGCCGAAACCGGTTTGGCTCAGTGGATAGAGCGTCGGCCTGCGGACTGAAAGGTCCCGGGTTCGATTCCGGTCAGGGGCATGTACATTGGTTGTGGGCACATCCCCAGTGGTGGGGGTGCAGGAGGCAGCTGGTTGATGTTTCTCTCTCATCAACATTTCTGGCTATCTCTCTCCCTTTCTCTCTGTAAAAAATCAATAAAAATATATTTAAAAAAAACCATAGAGATTTGTAACACAGTTTGTCTCCGCCAGGTTACCAGCCCACTCGCACTCAGGGACTCCTGGCCTTTGCCGGTGCTGGGAACCATCACCCCCTGCTCTGGGCCCGGGCCCCTGGCAGAGAGCCAGGACCTCCTGCGCCAGAAGGGAAGCGCCCGCCCTCATCAGCAGGAAGAGACGCCCTTTTCCCTTACAGAATGCAGCGCCAGGAATTCGTCAGGCGGGTGTGCTAGGCGGGTGGAGAGACCTGAGCAGAGCGAGCGCGAAGGGCAGGTGCGGAAGGTCACCAGGGCTGAAATCCCCAGGTGCCCAGAGCTAAGGTATAAACAGTCAAACCTGTAAAGAACTTTTGTGAGTTTATTTGAGCCAAACTGTCATCAATTGCCGGGACGCAGACTCTCAACGGATTGGAGTAATGCTCCGGAGAAGGGTGGTCTCCCACCTTGTTTTATTTATTTATTTATTTATTTATTTATTTATTTTTTTAAATATATATTTTATTGATTTTACACAGAGAGAAATTGAGAGGGACAGAGAGTTAGAAACATCGATGAGAGAGAATCATTGATCAGCTGCCTCTTGCACACCCCCCACTGGGGATGTGCCCGCAACCAAGGTACATGCCCTTGACCGGAATCGAACCTGGGACCCCTCAGTCCGCAGGCCGACGCTCCATCCACTGAGCCAAACCGGTCCCGGCCCACCTTGTTTTATACAAGACAATCACGAGATGTGAGTGGGTCACCCGAGATCCCCCGCGGCAGATTGGGGGCTGGGAGAAAGCACGGTGGAGGAGGGGCAGGTGGGAGGGGAACCCCTGGGACCGGACAAAAACCACACGGTAGGCACATGCCCAGGTGGGCGCAGAAACAGTTAACAGATAGTGAAGGGATCTGAGGCCTCTGTCCGGGCGCCCCGCACACGAGGCTGTGCCCCAGGGGCCCCAGACGCTTCGGGGGGATGTTGTCACAGGCGCACAAAGACACACAGGCCCGGGGAAGGTAAAGGTTGCCCTCGTCAGGGGAGAGACCGGCCTAGGCCATGGCCACCCCCCACCGTCGCTGCGCTCCGTCACAGTTTTGTTTCAGATCGTCCTCCGTGGTGACTGTAGGTCTGAGCTTGCAAGACGGACGTGCAGGCCGCCCCGAGCAGTCAGGCCCGCGCGTGGCCCCTTTGGTCCACAGCCAGCACTCAGGCACCGAGGCGGCCGGCCGGAGGGCCAGTCGCTGGTCACCTTCCCTGCAGGCTGGCTGCCACCAGACCCCAGGTCTCAGCCAAGCAGCCCGGAGCCCGCCGAGGCCCCGCCCCGCGGCCAGCCGCTCGTCAGCAGGCCCACCGCCCTGTGGCGAGTGGCAGGGCAGTGAGGACTCCAGGCCTGGGCCCGGCCGGACCTGCGCTGTCGTTTCTGGGTCTGCAGCCCTCCGTCCTCCCCCCGACCAGATGGCCTCCTTCCCACGGGGGCCCAGCGCTGCCCAGGCAGGCTCCGTCCTCCCGCGAACAAAGACTCCACGGCCAGGGCTGAAAGCCTTTTGTTTTGTTTTATTTTTACTTATTTTAAAAGCTTTACTGTTTTATTCTTTTTAAAAGTATATATTTTACTGATTTTTTACAGAGAGGAAGGGAGACGGATAGAGAGTTAGAAACGTCGATGAGAGAAATACTTTGATCAGCTGCCTCCTGCACACCTCCCACTGGGGATGTGCCCGCAACCAAGGTACATGCCCTTGACTGGAATCGAACCTGGGACTCTTCAGTCCGCAGGGCGCTCTATCCACTGAGCCAAACCGGTTAGGGCTATTTGAAAAGCTTTATTGTTGACGAAACTGGTTTGGCCCAGTGGGTAGAGCGTCGGCCTGCGGACTGAAGGGTCCCAGGTTCGATTCCGGTCAAGGGCATGGACCTTGGTTGTGGGCACATCCCCGGTAGGGGGTGTGCAAGAGGCAGCTGGTAGATGTTTCTCTCTCATCGATGTTTCTAGCTCTCTATCCCTCTCTCCTCCTCTCTGTAAAAAATCAATAAAATATATTTTTTAAAAAGCTTTATTGTTGAAAGTATTACCTATGCCCCCTCTTCTGCCATTAACCCCCTCCCGCCCACATGCCCAGGCCATTGCCTTCTGGAGTTGACCGGCTCTTATTCCTGCACGCCCCCTACTGGGCACCGAGCCCCGAACCCGCATCTGCCCCGACTGGGGGTAGAACCCCAAGCTCCTGGTTCCTAGGCTGACGCTCAACCACTGAGCCACACTGGCCGGGCCCCGGAAGGAGGAAGGCGCGAGGCCCGAGTGATGAGGGCGGTGAGTGTATTCGGTCACCTGGACCCGCGTGCTGAGCCCCAGGTGGCGCGGCTCCGGGAAGGGCAGGAGGTTTGCGAGCCCTCGAGGCGGCCTTTCCTGGACGGAGGGCCGCCCGGGCCGGTTCCGGGGGAGCCGGAGGGAGGGCCGGGTTCCGGGAGAGCCGGAGGGAGGGCCACCGGAGCCGGGTTCCGGGGGAGCTGCCAGGGCCGGTTCCGGGGGAGCCGGAGGGAGGGCCGGTTCCGGGAGAGCCGGAGGGAGGGCCGGGTTCCGGGGGAGCCGGAGGGAGGGCCGGAGGGAGGGCCGGGTTCCGGGAGAGCCAGAGGGAGGGCCGGGTTCCGGGAGAGCCGGAGGGAGAGCCGGAGGGAGGGCCGGGTTCCGGGAGAGCCGGAGGGAGGGCCGGTTCCGGGAGAGCCGGAGGGAGGGCCGGTTCCGGGAGAGCCGCCGGGAGAGCCGGAGGGAAGGCCGCCCGGGCCGGGTTCCGGGAGAGCCGGAGGGAGGGCCGGGTTCCGGGGGAGCCGGAGGGAGGGCCGGTTCCGGGGGAGCCGGAGGGAGGGCCGGGTTCCGGGAGAGCCGGAGGGAGGGCCGGTTCCGGGAGAGCCGGAGGGAGGGCCGGTTCCGGGAGAGCCGGAGGGAGGGCCGGGTTCCGGGAGAGCCGGAGGGAGGGCCGGGTTCCGGGAGAGCCGGAGGGAGGGCCGGTTCCGGGAGAGCCGGAGGGAGGGCCGGGTTCCGGGAGAGCCGCCCGGGCCGGTTCTGGGGGAGCCGGAGGGAGGGCCGGCCGGGGGCCGGGTTCCGGGAGAGCCGCCGGGGCCGGTTCTGGGGGAGCCGGAGGGAGCGCGATGCTCTCAGCAGACGGAATGGCCGGCGAGCAGCGGCCGGGTCAGGGCCCGGGGCGGAGGCTTGGCTCCCGGGAAGTTCACTGCACATGAGGCAGAGGCCCGGCTGGCGCCCGCACACGCCTGGCCACGTGTGGCCCGACCGCTGGGGGGCGGGAAGACTCAGAGGCCCGAGGGCAGCCACACGGGAGGGTCTGAGCGAAAACGCCTTAAAAGTAAAAAGCAGTTCCCAGTGGGCAGTCCTGTCCTACCCGTCCGAGGCCGGGGTCTTCCTGGCGGAGCTCAGCTCCGATCTAACTGAGGCTGCCGTCTCTTTGTTTGTTTGTTTTTAACATATTTTATTGATTGTTTACAGAGAGGAAGGGAGAGGGATAGTCAGAAACATTGATGAGAGAGACATCGACCAGCTGCCTCCTGCACGCCCCCCACCAGGGATGTGCCCACAACCAAGGTCCATGCCCTTGGCCAGAATCGAACCCGGGACCTTTCAGTCCTCAGGCCGATGCTCTACCCACTGAGCCAAACCGGTTTCTGCACAAAAGAGAGAGAAGTAATGAGAGAAAACCATGGATTGGCTGCTCCTGCACGCCCCTCACTGAGGAGCCCACAACCTGGGCATGTGTCCTTGACTGGAATCCAACCTAGGACCCTTCAGTCTGCAGGCCAATGCTCTACCCACTGAGCCACACCGGTTAGGACCAATGTGCCTCCTATCTGATACAAAGGCAGCTCTGGGTGAGGTCACCCTCCTGCAGAGGCATCTCCGTTCCTAAGGCCATCTCCCCCCAGGGCTCCGGGCTCCCCTGCTGGCGGACCCTCCATCGCCGGCCACGGCCTCACCCTCACCGGCTGTGGGGCCCATGCGGACTCACCAGTGCAGCTGGGGGGGCGGGGGAGGGCAGCGTGGGGAGCTGCTGGCGCTTCGCCCGGGGCGTCACAGGGAGGGGACTCTGGGACAGGGTCCCCCAAGGGCGCAGCAGAAGGTGGGGGGAGCCGTGGGCCCACAAAGGAAACCTCAGGAGGGGGTGAGAGGCAGAGGGGAGCTCTCACTATCACTCCGCCGGCCACACACCCAGCAGGAAGAGGCCGCCTCCGTCTCCCACAGAGGTTTTCCCCCCCGCCTGGAAACAACGAGAACCCTCTGTGACGCAGCCGAGAGGCAGTGAGAACGGGGTGGAGAAGCAGGGTCCTGGTGGCTAAGCTGCTAAATTGCTCAAATCAGAGCCACGTGACACAATCTTCTCTTGCTTTAACTGACTGGAAACTGAAACTTTTTAAGTCTCCAGTTATGCCAGGAAATCTATATCTGTCTGTCTATCTATCTAATCCATCCATCCATCCATCCATCCTATCTATACTAATAAAAGGCTAATATGCTAATTAGACCCACATCTACCTGGTGTATTTCCAGACAAAGCCACGGTGGAGGGGGCGGAGGCAGAGGGGAGAGTTAGGGGGCGATCAGGCCGGCAGGCAGGGGCCGTTAGGGGTGATTAGGCAGGCAGGCAGGCAGGCGAGTGGTTTAGGAGCCAGCAGCCCCGGATTGTGAGAGGGATGTCGCATGGCTGGTCAGATATCCCCTGAGGAGTCCCAGATTGGAGAGGGTGCAGGCCGGGCTGAGGGGACCCCCCAGCCCCGTACAGGAATTCCGTGCGCCGGGCCTCTTGTGGATAAGAGACCGCCTGATCACCTCCCGAAGGTGTGCGTGTTGTAGGGGCGGGAGCGGCACTGGTGTCACACTGGACCTGTGGGATTGGTTGTTTTTTAAAATATATTTTTATTGATTTTTTACAGAGAGGAAGGGAGAGAGACAGAGAGCTAGAAACGTCAATGAGAGAGAAACACCGACCAGCTGCCTCTTGCACACCCCCTACCGGGGATGTGCCCACAACCAACGTACATGCCCCTGACCGGAATCGAACCCGCAGTCCGCAGACCGACGCTCTACCACTGAGCCAAACCGGTTTCGGCTGGACTGGTGAGATCCTGTCACAGAGAACAGGAACATACCCAGCAATGCTCGGAGAGCTCGGAGTCATGCTTCATTCACCAGGTGGGCTTAGAGGAAATGGACTCAAGTTCCAAGCAAGGCTACCAGCAGAACTCCCCTTTTTATTGAAGAGCCAGCCCTCGTGTGCTCAGTGGTTATCTCGCTGCTGGCCTTGAACACAACACAGCTCTGTCCGACGCAGCTGGCAGGCGTGAGAGCGTGGGCGAACCCGCTCTGGCCCCCAAGGTCAGGCAGCTAGGTTTATCTTCCTCATTATTCCAGCAGCCTAACGCAGGCTGGGAAGCAGAGGTGTTTTTTTTTACTATAAGAAAATTCCAAACAGCAGTCTTACAAAATAGGGGTTAGCCTTTTCATGTTAGCAACCTCGGCACCTGAATTCTGGCTGAGAAAGAATTCAGAGCCGAGACTCCAACGATGAGAGAACACTTATTTATAAACTCGGAGGTGGCAGGAGTAATTTGCAGAAGAGATGGGCTGAGGAGACAAGTCACAGAGGCGAAGGGGGGGCCCTGGAGCTTGGGAGTGGGGGAGGCGATGGTGGGGGAGGTGGCGGCGGGGGAGGGGCTGGGGTTGGTGATGGTGGGAGTGTGGGCGAAAGGGGCCACTTGCTTGACCTGACATGCATGGCGGCCTGCAGGGCATGGCGGCCTTGCAAACTCAGACCTAAAGGAACCACCGAGGAGGGTCTGAAATGAAGCGTTAAGTGAAGGCAGTTGTGGTGGGCAGTCACGTCCGAGGCCGGTCTCTTCCCAGACAAGGCCAACCTTTACCTCACCTGAGCCTTATCTGTTTCTGCATCTAGGATGACACACCTTGAGATGTCTGGGTAACTTGTCACTTCCCTTTCTCTGGAGTCCCTGGGGCACAACCAAAGTGCTGGGCTCCAGGGCAGATGTCTCAAATTCCTTCACTATCCTGCACCCACAGTGCGTGTCCATCATTTTACCTTTTACCCAATCCCGCCTCTCTAGTCCATCCCCAATGGATTTCCTGTAACCCCCTGCATCCCCCTTTGAGGGCCAGGCATAAATGCAGATGTAGCCGCCATTCTCCGGAGCGTTATCTCAGTTTCTTGAGGTTCTGCTTCCTGGCAGGTGTTCACAGTTTGGCTCCAATAAACTCACAATTCTTTGCAGGTTCGGTGGTTTTCTACGATCACATGGTCATGGTGGTAGAGGCGGCTGGAGCTCTGGGCCTCCATCTGGAGATTGCAGGTGTTAACCGAAAAAAAAACACACAAAACCACACACACAAAAACACACACACAAAAAAAAACCACACACATTGAGACCTGTAAAGAATTTTGTGAGTTTATTTGGGCCAAACTGTCGACATATGCCGGGAAGCAGAACTTCAATGGATTGAGATAACGCTCCGGAGAATGGCGGGTTACATGTGTTCATACATCGCCATCAAAGGAGGGACGGAGGTGAGTGAACATGGAATCCATTGGGGATAGGTTAGGGAGCAAAGCGGGGAAACCTCTGGGATTGGGTGAAAAGTGAAATGATGGACAGGTGCCTCTCTTACAGAGATGGATACCGGATACTGTACGGAATTAACAGCCGACAATTTGATAACAATCACAATGAGGGAATGTCCCTGGGGCCATCTGTTGTGGCCTGAGGGGTCGGGGTAAAAAGGAAGTTACAAGTTACCCAGACCTCCCACAGATACGTTATCTTACAGGCTAATAGGCAAATGGCTCAGGAAAGAAGATCTAAGTTGATATTTGTCTGGGAAAATATCGGCCTAGGACCACTGTGGTTGGCAAACTGCGGCTCTTTGGCCCCTTGAATGTTTAGCAAAGGCCAGCTTAGGAGTCCCCTAATTAAGTTAATAACAATGTACCTACCTATAGAGTTTAAGTTTTAAAAATGTGGCTCTCCAAAGAAATTTCAATCGTTTTACTGTTGATCTTTGGCTCTGCTGACTAATGAGTTTGCAGGCCATGGGCCTGGGACATGACTGCCCACTGTAACCTGCTTGTGGTTAAATATTTAATTTTCAGACCATCCTTTGTGGTGACTTTAGGTCTGAGTTTGCAAGACCGCCACGCAGGCCGCCCCTGAGCGGTCAGGTCGCAGGTAGGCAGGTCCCGGGGAAGGTCAGTGGAGGGTCCAGGTCTCCTCCGATGGTTGGTCAGAGCTTGGCGGCCGGCGGGAAGGGGGAGGGGAGCAGGGGAGGGGGGTGTCCTAACTCACTGCAGCTGGTCCCCAGTCGCTGGTCAGGCTTGGCTGCTTTCCTGGGCCTGGAGCTGAAATAAACCGAGGCCAGAGGTTCTCTCCAGGGGCAGCAAGCCCCTCCGCCAGCTGCCGGATCGGGGACAGAGGCCGCACTGGCTTACTCAGTCCCCCGTCCCAGCTGCCCACCCCACAGGGGCAGGGACACAGTTATAACAATGTAGCCCCTCTAATTATTGTGTGAAATGTTTGCTGTGTGGAAACCCCCAATACTCTGTAACTTCCAAAATTAACGAGCACCCCGACATCTCGACGTAAAGCCCTGCGCCCTGTATAAGCACACCGCCGGCCCACACCGATGAGGACACAGCTGGTCACCGCGGCCCACGTAACCGCCGACTGTGCAGCGGATGTCTCCCGCCCGATGAGGACTCCATCCCCCTCGCTCCGACCAGCCCGGCTGCTCTGCGGTGAGCCTGACCCTGCGGCCCCTGCCTGTCTCCGTCGTCCTCGTCCGTCCTCAGTGCAGCCGGGGGCCTCCGAGCCCGGGGCCCAGCAGGAATCGGAAGATAAACCGTGTGAGTGCAGCCGGGCCCAGCAGGAACCGGGGATAAACCCTGAGTGCAGCCCGGGCCCAGCAGGAATCGGAAGATAAACCGTGTGAGTGCAGCCGGGCCCAGCAGGAACCGGGGATAAACCGTGTGAGTGCAGCCCGGGCCCAGCAGGAATCGGGGATAAACCCTGTGAGTGCAGTCCGGGCCCAGCAGGAACCGGGGATAAACCGTGTGTGAGTGCAGCCCGGGCCCAGCAGGAACCGGGGATAAACCGTGTGAGTGCAGCCGGGCCCAGCAGGAACCGGGGATAAACCGTGTGAGTGCAGCCCGGGGCCCAGCAGGAACCGGGGATAAACCGTGTGTGAGTGCAGCCGGGCCCAGCAGGAACCGGGGATAAACCGTGTGAGTGCAGCCGGGCCCAGCAGGAACCGGGGATAAACCCTGAGTGCAGCCCGGGCCCAGCAGGAATCGGAAGATAAACCGTGTGAGTGCAGCCGGGCCCAGCAGGAACCGGGGATAACCGTGTGAGTGCAGCCGGGCCCAGCAGGAATCGGGGATAAACCGTGTGAGTGCAGCCGGGCCCAGCAGGAACCGGGGATAAACCGTGTGTGAGTGCAGCCGGGCCCAGCAGGAATCGGGGATAAACCGTGTGAGTGCAGCCCGGGCCCAGCAGGAACCGGGGATAAGCCCTGTGAGTGCAGTCCGGGCCCAGCAGGAACCGGGGATAAGCCCTGAGTGCAGTCCGGGCCCAGCAGGAACCGGGGACAAACCGTGTGTGAGTGCAGCCGGGCCCAGCAGGAACCGGGGATAAACCGTGTGAGTGCAGCCGGGCCCAGCAGGAACCGGGGATAAACCGTGTGTGAGTGCAGCCCGGGCCCAGCAGGAACCGGGGATAAACCGTGTGAGTGCAGCCGGGCCCAGCAGGAACCGGGGATAAACCGTGTGAGTGCAGCCGGGCCCAGCAGGAACCGGGGATAAACCGTGTGAGTGCAGCCGGGCCCAGCAGGAACCGGGGATAAACCGTGGTGAGTGCAGCCGGGCCCAGCAGGAACCGGGAAAAACCGTGTGAGTGCAGCCGGGCCCAGCAGGAACCGGGGATAAACCGTGTGAGTGCAGCCCGGGGCCCAGCAGGAACCGGGGATAAACCGTGTGAGTGCAGCCCGGGCCCAGCAGGAACCGGGGATAAACCGGTGAGTGCAGCCGGGCCCAGCAGGAACCGGGGATAAACCGTGTGAGTGCAGCCGGGGCCCAGCAGGAACCGGGGATAAACCGTGTGAGTGCAGCCGGGCCCAGCAGGAACCGGGGATAAACCGTGTGTGAGTGCAGCCGGGCCCAGCAGGAACCGGGGATAAACCGTGTGAGTGCAGCCGGGCCCAGCAGGAACCGGGGATAAACCGTGTGAGTGCAGCCGGGCCCAGCAGGAACCGGGGATAAGCCCTGAGTGCAGCCGGGCCCAGCAGGAACCGGGGATAAACCGTGTGAGTGCAGCCGGGCCCAGCAGGAACCGGGGATAAACCGTGTGAGTGCAGCCGGGCCCAGCAGGAACCGGGGATAAGCCCTGAGTGCACACTCCGGTCTGTGTCGTGTGTTCCCGCTCTGCTCCGCTGGCCACACAGAGGCACCGGGGACAGGCCGTTACTGCCGACCGTCACCTGCGTGTGCCCCGCGGAGTCTGGGCGGGTAATCAGTTAATTGGGGCTTATTGGGACACTCAGAGGGCAGGGTCGCAGAGGCGGGGTCACGGGCAGAATCAGGGTGTGGGCAGCACTGGGCAGAGGCTGGTGCCATCCCCCCGGGGGGGGGGGCTGGGAGACAGCGGTCTGGAGGCAGGGCTGTCGCCCCTGTGAGCCCCCATCAGACCCCTCTGGGGAGAGGCACGTAGGGGTCCCCACCTGACCCGGACGCTGAGCCTGGGAGGTCCTGGCTCCTGACCGTGTGCCCCGGGCAGGCTCCTCTCCCTCCCTCCCCCCTCTGTCCACACCCTTCCTCCCTTCCCACAGGCTCCGGGAAATCGAAACTCCATCCCGGCTCCTCCCAGCCCAGGGAGGGGCGCCCGGAGCCACACCGGAGCCACACCGGATGTCCCAGGTCCGGGTGTCCCAGGTCAGGGCGCCTCCGCCTGCGGGAGGAAAGTCCTCCCGGAGCCCCGCCCCCCGGAAGTCCCAGCCCCCTCCGCAGCGCCCGGGGAGGTGGCCCCCCCCCCCCCCCGCTGCCCTGGGCCGTCACCCCAATTCCTCACCCTGAACAGCCCCCCCTTCCCCCCCAGGACTGCCTGGCCTGGACCCAGGGCCCCGGCCCCGGAGCTCAGGCTCCCGGGACAGCCGGCCCCTTTACTCTTTACAAAGTGCACGTTTATCCACCTGCGGCCCCTGCGTGCCCACAGGGACGGCCAGCAGCCTGGGCACACTGGCTGGGTCCCCGGGTCCATTCCCATGGCCTGTCCCACACAGCAGACCCCCGGGCCCTGCAGCCCGAAGGGGGCACAGGCAGGGCTGGCTGGGCTCGGGGCCCTCACGGCCGAACAGACCAGAGGACAGGACGGCGGGCGTCTGTTTATTTGAGGCACCAAAGCAGCAGCTCCAGGGTGAGGGCATGGCGGGGGGCGGCAAAGCTGCTGGAGTGAGTGGGGCGTGGCCCCCCGAGGCCTCACAGACCCCTGAGGGGACGGCGGGGCGCCCGCACCCAGCACCCCCTTCCACGCCACTGCCGGGCGGCCTGGCCGATGGACAGGGCGGGGCATGGCCTCCCGGTGGGTTCCCCTGACCCAGGGACGGGCGCTGACCCCAGGCCCGGGGGTCCCTCCGAGCTCACATCCGGACCTGGAGTGAGGGCAGCGGCCGCGGGGCAGGGAGGTGCGGGGACCGGCCGAGGTGGGGTGTCAGGCGTGTGCGTGAGGGGCGGGGGGCGGGGCTTTCCTTCCTGAGCGGTGGGGCCGGGCGGGGCCGGGGCCGGGGTCAGGGGTCAGGGGTCAGGGGCCGGGCCGCAGCAGGGCCAGCAGGCTGAGCAGCAGCCCGAGGCCCAGCAGGGCGGAGCTGGCCCGCAGCCCGCGGGCGGCGCTGAAGTTGCAGAGGAAGCTCTGGCAGCAGTGCGTGCCCACGGAGGCCACGCCGATGTTGATGCCGGGCGGCGCGGGGCAGATGGGGGAGCAGCCCTTGTTCAGGCTGTAGCCGAGGTCCACCACGTTCCCTGCGGGGGGGCGGGGTGAGTGGCGGGCGGGCGGGCCGGGCGGGCGGCGGGCGGCGGGCGGGGCGGCACTCACCGATGCCGGCGGCCGCGGACACGGTCACGCAGTAGTTGTCGGTGTCCTCGCACACGGTGGGCCGCAGGCAGTAGAAGTTGCTCTGCTGATTGGTGCAGGAGAAGCACACCAGCGAGTGGGCTGGAGGGAGAGGTGCAGGCTGCAGGGACACTGGCCTGGGGCCGGGGGCAGGGTGCTAGGGGGCCGGGGGCAGGGTGTGTGGGGGCAGGGGGCAGGGGGCAGGGGACAGTGGACAGGGGCAGGGTGTGTGGGGGGGCAGGGGGCAGGGGACAGGGGACAGTGGGCAGGGGGCAGGGTGTGTGGGGGGGCAGGGGGCAGGGGACAGTGGACAGGGGGCAGGGTGTGTGGGGGGGGCAGGGGGCAGGGGGCAGGGGGCAGGGGACAGTGGACAGGGGGCCGGGGGCAGGGTGCTAGGGGGCAGGGGGCAGGGGACAGGGGGCAGGGGCAGGGTGTGTGGGGGGGCAGGGGGCAGGGGACAGGGGGCAGGTGCAGGAGGCAGGGTGTGTGGGGGGGCAGGTGCGGGGGAGGAGGTCACAGTGCCCGCAGGCCCGCGGGGCCTCACCTTGCTCCGCGCCCAGGAGGGCGGCCAGCAGCACGGGCAGGAAGACCTTCATGTTGGGGGATGGCTCTGGTCGGCCTCACACGCAGAGCTGCTGTGCTGTGTCCTGTTTAAAACAGGCCAATACAAAGATAGTCACTGAAGCCAGAGAGGAGGGGGGAGACACCATGACGAGAGGGAATCATGGGTCGGCTGCCTCCTGCACGCCCGCCCCCCACTGGGGACCGAACCTGCCACGGGGCCTGTGCCCTGACGGGGAATCGAACCGCGAGCCCTGGTTCCTAGGTCAGTGCTCACGCTCCCGAGCGCCACTCTGCTCTGGAGACACAGCTGGTGGCCGGAGGGTGACCCCCTTGTAGGGAGGGAGGGGGGCGCTGCTTCCAGCAGCAGCAGGACATGGGTCTTTCTGTCCCCCCACCCCCTGCAGCCTCCGGCCCCCAGCCTCCGGCTTCTGAACACAGCTGGGCGGGCGGGCGGAGAGGCGGCCCTGGCCCTGGGGAGGGTGACCCGAGGCGCTAGCTGGCTTCCTTGTGGAGCGAAGGCGAGTGAACGGCCCTGGAGGCCACACCCGGCGGGAACCTGGAGCCTTATCCCGGGCCGGCGGCTGTGCTGCCTGCAGGGCGGACGGAGTCAGAGCAGCCCGCCTTTGTGCTTTGTGCAGGACCACCCTTTATATGTACACATTGTAGGGATTTTCCACAGAGAGGAGAGGGACAGAGAGCTAGAAACATGGATGAGAGCCGAAACCGGTTTGGCTCAATGGATAGAGGGTCGGCTTGGGGACTGAAAAGTCCCGGGTTCGATTCTGGTCAAGGGCATGTACCTTGGTTGCGGGCATATCCCCAGTAGGGGGTGTGCAAGAGGCAACTGATCAATGACTCTCTCTCATCGATGTTTCTAACTCTCTATCTCTCTCCCTTCCTCTCTGTACAAAACCAATAAAATATATTAAAAAAAAAAATAGAAACATGGATGAGAGAGAAACACCGATCAGCCGCCTCCTGCACGCCCCCGACCGGGGATGTGCCCGCAATCAAGGTCCATGCCCTTGACCGGAATCGAACCCGGGACCCTTCCGTCCGCAGGCCAACGCTCTATCCACTGAGCCACACCGGTTTCGGCGAGACCACCTGTTAAGACATTAGCCACGTCCTGTTTTTGCAGAGTAAAGCGACCCCAGGCAGAGCAGCTTTCCCCAATGACGCAGGGCCATGCTATTGGGGGCCATGTCACTCACGGCCATCCTGTTCTCCAGAAAGCTGGCAGGGTCCCGTCTCGCAAGGCCACTTTGTGACGGGTAGGGAAGGGGCCAGGACACCCTCCCTCAAGGCCTGGCCGGTGTCAGCACTGGCAACCCTCTCTGGGGCCTGGTCCAGTCTCTCCCAAGTGCTCAGAAATTCCCACTCTGCCAAAACCGGTGTGGCTCAGTGGATAGAGTGTCCGTCTGCGGACTGAAGGGTCCCAGGTTCGATTCCGGTCAAGGGCAAGTACATTGGTTGGGGACACATTCCCAGTGAGGGGTGTGCAAGAGGCAGCTGGTTGACGTTTCTCTCTCCTCGATGTTTCTAACTCTCTATCCCTCTACTTTCCTCTCTGTAAAAAAAAATCAATAAAATATATTAAAAAAATTCCCACTCTAACAGGCCCAGAACTTTCCATGGCCAGCTCCACGCTGGACATGGGTCCCAGGGGCGGGGTGGGAGGCGTGCCCAGCGGAGCAGCTGCCCAGGGCAGCCTGGCGCTCGGGGACTCGGACCCGTTCAGTACCTGCTTCTCCCGGTTCTGTGGCCGGAAACAGGCCCAGAGCACCGCGGGGGGCTGAGGCTCAGCCGTGGGGCGGGGGCTCCACTGCAGGCTCCCTGGGAGGAAGCTCAGCAGGGAGAGAAGAGACTTGGGGAGGGAGGGGCCCCAGGCCTCGCCTGCCTGCCTGGCCCCTGTCCAGGCCCAGCCAAGGGGTCCATCAGGCCCCAGCCAGGCCCAGCCAAGGGGTCCATCAGGCCCCAGCCAGGGGGTCCATCAGGCCCCAGCCAGGGGGGGTCCATCGGGCCCCAGCCAAGGGGTCCATCAGGCCCCAGCCAGGGGGTCCATCAGGCCCCAGCCAGGGGGGGTCCATCGGGCCCCAGCCAGGGGGGGTCCATCGGGCCCCAGCCAGGGGGTCCATCAGGGTCCAGCCAGGGGGTCCATCGGGGTCCAGCAGAGCGTTGGCAGGGTCAGGTGCAGGCAGAGCACGTGCTCCCCCTCCCTCCCCGCCCCGCTCCGGGGTGCGGGGAGGCCGGCGCCGGGCCGCGGGGAGGCGGGAGGCGGAGCTGCCGGGTCCAGGGGGGAGGAGGCCGGCGCCCCGGCCCCGCAGCTGCTTGTGTAACCGATGCCAACCCACCCGGGGGTGACGCACCGGGGCGGCCGGTCCGGCCCCGGCCCCGCGAGCGGCCGCGTGGAGCCCGCGCTGGGCGACCGGCCGAGCCTGCGCCGCCGCCGGTCCCCGCGCCCGGACCTTCGGAGCAGCGGGCGGCTCAGCCCCTCTCCCCGCGCCGGGCCCCCCGGACCCCGGTCCTCCCCCGCGCCGGCCCCCCCGGACCCCGGGCCTCCCCCCCGCCGGGCCCCCCGGACCCCGGGCCTCCCCCCGCCGGCTCCCCCGGACCCGGGCCTCCCCCCCGCCGGGCCCCCCCCGGACCCCGGGCCTCCCCCCGCCGGGCCCCCCGGACCCCGGGCCTTCCCCCGCCGGGCCCCCCCCGGACCCCGGGCCTCCCCCCCGCCGGGCCCCCCGGACCCCGGGCCCCCCCGGACCCCGGCCTTCCCCCGCCGGGCCCCCCCCCCCGACCCCGGCCTCCCCCCCGGCCCCGGCCTCCCCCCCGGCCCCGGCCTCCCCTCCGGCCCCGGCCTCCCCCGGCCCCGGCCTCCCCGCCAGACTCACCGCCCGCTCCGCACCGACTGCCCGGCGCTCCAGGCGGGTCTCGCAGGCGGGGCGGATGGCGGGGCGGATGGCGGGGCGGATGGCGGGGCGGAGCCGGGGTCCGGACCGGGGGCGGGGCCGGGCGGGAGCGGATGGGGCGGGGGCGGGGCCCGGGGCGGAGGGGACGCTGGTCCTGACCCCACTGGCGGGTCCCGCCGAGCCCGGGCTGCGGGAGGCGCCCCGTGCGCGCGGGCGGAGGACCCACAGGCGGGAGAGTGCTCGTGTGTGTGTGTGTGTGTGTGTGTGTGTGCGCGCGCGCGTGTGGAATTGTGTGCGTGTGCTCATGTGTGCGTGTGCTCCTGTGTGTGCGTGTGCTCGTGTGTGTGCGTGTGCGTGTGGGAGTGTGTGCGTGTGCTCCTGTGTGGGAGTGTGTGCGTGTGCTCCTGTGTGTGCGTGTGCGTGTGTGTGTGCTCGTGTGTGCGTGTGCTCGTGTGTGCTCGTGTGGGAGTGTGCCTGCGGAGCTCTGGGCTGCGGGCAGCTCCTTGCTGGTCTGTGAGGTCAGGGAAAGGCGGCTGGGACTCCTCGGGCTGGTCCTCGGAGGCTGAAGCCCAGGCTTGTGTGCCCTGGGCTGTCCCCAGCCAGGGGTGGGGACACCGGTGGTTCCAGAGCCCAAGGACACGGCGTCAGCAGGACTGGGGTCTGGGCAGGGCTGCCTCCACCGGTCCCAGCAGGGCCTGCGCATCTATCCGGAGCTCGGGCTTGTCCTGAGGGGTGACATCGCCGTTCCTCCGAGGGGCGCTCTGGGGCCCTGCTGGGGGCCTCCCCCAGACATCAGCCCGGAGGCCGCGACATGCGTGTGTCCAGCAGGCAGAGCCTGGCCTGCAGCGGGAGCTCAGCAGACACAGGGTGAAGGCCCCATGGCTGTGCCTCCCACAAGACAGGCCCCCCGCGGCCTTCGGGACCCTCAGCATCCGAGCGGCCCTCGCACCCGCCCAGGGTCCCTGCTGTGGGTCCCGCCCGGCCGCCGGCCTGGCTCAGGGTGGGGCGCCGGCTTAGGAGCCTGGAGGTCACAGTTCACTTCCTGGTCAGGGCCCGGGCCCGGGTTGCAGGCTCCATCCCCAGCGCCCATGCTTCTCTCTCATCACTGATGCAGCTCTCTCTCCCTTCCTCTCCGAAGTCAATAAAGAAAAAGAGAAAGTGCCCGACTGCCCACGGCCGAGCCCCCGGTCTGTGTGACGCCAGCCCCCAGCAGCCTGTGGAGCCGTTCGGAAAATCGGGGGGGGGGGGGCAGGTGGCCCGGCCGCCCGTCTGAGAGGGCGGCTGTTGTGGCCACGTTAGCTGCTGGTCCCGCTGTGAGCCTGTGGCCTCCCTGTCCACACAGACCTTGGCCTGTGACCTGTGCTCCGGCGGCATACGCCCCCGCGTCCCCAGCGCCCAGGCCAGCACCTGCTCTGCCTCCTGTCCGGCCGCCCACCTGCTGGGGCGGCCCCGCTGTCGCCGGGCCTCAGGGAGGCAGGTCTGAGCCTGCCTGGCCCTCCGGAATGTGCGGGGGCGGTTGGTTGCCTGGGTCTCTGCTGGAAACATGGGCGGCAGGCATCGGGGTGCGGCCTGGGCGGGAGCCAGCGGTGGTCCTGGCAGAGCCCAGCACTCCGGGGCCCCTGAGGCGGGGCGTTTCGGGGTGAGGAGGGTCCAGAGCAGAATCCCATCTCCCGGGGCCGGAGCACCACCCCCAGGGCCGAGGGGGCCTGGCGGGCAGTGCCCTGTGGGCGTGGCCCTGTTGCTGGGTTGCTGTTGGTTGTCTGCCTTGGAGGTCTGGGTTGCTCTGTGGTCAGCACCTGGGGCTTTAGCCTCTGTCATCGGGCCAGTTCCGCCGAGGACGTGCCCTCCGAGTGACCTTCCACAGGCTGAAGATGCCCAGGACGCGCAGCAGGGGCCGTGCCCACCATCCCTCCGGGCCCCAGGGTGCTAACCAGGAGGCAGCACACCCTCTCCCGTGCCCTGTGCTCCAGGGCCCGCCCCTCCTGCCACGAAGCCCCTGGCACTGCCCCGCTGTGAACACTGCCCAGCCTGTACGAGGAGCTCAGGAAGTGACTGGACAAGCACACTTACACGGAAGTACAGCTCCAGAGGTGGTGCTGTGGGACTGAGAATTCATTACTACTTTTAAAATATATTTTTATTGATTTCAGAGAGGAAGGGAGAGAAACGTCAATGATAAGAATCATGGGCATGCGCCATCGAACTGGGGACCCTTCCGTCCGCAGGATCACGCGCTATCCACGAAGCCAAACTGCCCAGGGCCCCAAGTCCTCCATTCTTGCGTCTCGGCCATGCAGTGGCCCTGCAGTCCCACCTCGCACCCAGCTCTGCGCCCTCCCGGGTCCCGCGGGCCCTGGGGCTTCCTCCACGCCCTCCGGAGGGCCCAGGAGGCCCGGTGAGCGCCCTCCCGCCGGCCCTGTCCCTGGTGCTGGTCCCCCGCGGCGTCCCTCGCGCGCCCTCTCGTGGCCGAGGCGCGCGCCGCACAGTGAAGCGGCTCCGCTCCAGGTCCGGGCCGCTCG
Source organism: Pipistrellus kuhlii (assembly GCF_014108245.1). Taxonomy (NCBI): domain Eukaryota; kingdom Metazoa; phylum Chordata; class Mammalia; order Chiroptera; family Vespertilionidae; genus Pipistrellus; species Pipistrellus kuhlii. The sequence continues at coordinate 254,945 of NW_023425449.1, forward strand.
GCCGGCGGGGCCTCGGGTTCCGGTTCCATGGGCGACCCCGCGGTGGCGGCCCGTGCGGCTGCGGCTCTAACTCCCGTCCCTGGGGGTCGCGGGCCCTCCCGGTCCTGGCTGCGCTTGGAGCCCTCTGGGGAGGTGCGCCCCGCGGGCCCACATGGGAGATCGGGCCTCGCCAGCCCGTCCCCGCCCTTGGAGGTGCCGGGCACCCCGCCCGGAGGGGGAGGCTGCGGGGGCGGCCAGGGCCCTGGCTGTGCGGGCCGAGTTCCCGTTCTCTCCCAGGAACTGTCTCCCTTCCGGGCAGGTTCCATTTCTCCCCTGGAGCCTCTCGGGGGGCGGCCCGGGAAGGGGTGCCTGCCCAGGCCCTCCAGGTGTGTGAGCTGGGTGCCCCGGAGGCCCAGGCCTCACCTCCCGCCTCTGCACGGCGCGCTCGGGCTCCGAGGGGCGGGGCCGCGGCGGGGCGGGGCCTCAGGGCGAGAGAGGGGCGGGGCCTCGGGGCGGGGGAGGGGCGGGGCCGTTCGGGGAAATGGAAACTGGCGAGCTGCCAGGGTCTTGAAACGGAGGCTCGGTCCTGCGGCTCCATTGGCGAAGCACCGCCTCCCTACACACGTGCTGCCCACGGCACCCCCTCCCCCCGCGGGCACCCCTCAAATTGCATACGGCCTCACCCATGCACTGTGCTCCCTGACTCCCTGCCAGGCGTGACCGGAGTGACCAGAGCGACCAGAGCGACCACAGTGACCAGAGTGACCAGGAGTGATCAGTGACCAGAAGTGACCAGAGCGACCAGAGCGACCAGGAGTGACCAGAGTGGCCAGAGCGACCAGAGCGACCACAGTGACCAGAGTGTCCAGGAGTGATCAGTGACCAGAGCGACCACAGTGACCAGAGTGACCAGCCGCCGGCGGGGAGGGCGGTGAAGCCCGGGGCACAGAAAGCCCGCGGGGCAGGCCGGGGGACCCTGCCCGCTGGGAGCAGGTCAGCGGGCAGCACCACGTCTGGGACAGACCGGAAGGCGCACCGGGACCGGTCGGCCCGCGCTCTGGAGGCCGTGGCTGGGCGGCTGTGCCCCGGCCCTCCGATTGGGGCTGCAGCCCCTGGAGGCCAGGCGCTGGTATTGACCGACACACCGGTGACCACCCCGGCCAAGCACGGCTGTGACGGTGACGCCGCGGGGTGAGCGGAGCCTGGGCGGCGGGCGGACCCCAGGGGGCGGGGTGAGCAGGCGGTGCCGGATCCGGGGTGACTTCCTGCCTCACCCTAACACGGTGATGGTAGCACCGAGGAAGCTGCGAGGCGGATAAACACTGGACTGATTTTGAAACTTCTTTGTGTGAACTGACTTCAAAAAGGAAAGTTAAAAATGTCAAAGCAGTGTGAAATGGGGGTGGGGCACCCTTCCCCCCACATCCTCCCCCTGCACCCCACCCCACAGGGTGCGGTGTGTGGTGTCACGGGTCTCTCATGGTGGTGGGGCAGACAGGAAAGGGGGTGCTGGGCAGACAGGAAAGCGGGTGCTGGGCAGACGCAGGAGTGGGTGCTGGGCAGACACAGGAGGGGGTGCGGGGCAGACGCAGGAGGGGGTGCTGGGCAGACGCAGGAGGGGGTGCTGGGCAGACACAGGAGGGGGGTGCTGGGCAGACGCAGGAGGGGGTGCTGGAAGACAGGAAAGGGGGTGCTGGGCAGACAGGAAGGGGGTGCTGGGCAGACACAGGAGGGGGTGCTGGGCAGACGCAGGAGGGGGTGCTGGGCAGACGCAGGAGGGGGTCCTGGAAGACAGGAAAGGGGGCGCTGAGCAGACGCACGAGGGGGTTCTGGGCAGACAGGAAAGGGGGTGCTGGGAAGACACAGGAGCGGGTGCTGGGGCTCCCAGCTTTCCTGGCTCCGGGCCCTGCACTCCTCACAGCCGGGGCATGGGAAGGGGCGCAGGGAGGAGAGGTGTGGGGAGGAGGGGCGCGGGGAGGAGCACCCTTTGTCTGGGTTTGGGGCTGCGTCTCCCTTTCAGCTCGGTGGTGAGAGGACCTGAGGGGTCCCTGGTCCACTCTGCTCCCACCTCCCAGAAGAAAACGGTGTGGGAGCCGGGTCCCGTCCCAGCGGCCCTGGAGGGGGCAGGGGTCCGTCCCAGCGGGCCCTGGAGGGGGCAGGGTCCCGTCCCAGCGGCCCTGGAGGGGGGCAGGGTCTGGTCCCAGCGGCCCTGGAGGGGGCAGGGTCCCGTCCCAGCAGCCCTGGAGGGGGGCAGGGTCCCGTCCCAGCGGCCCTGGAGGGGGCCAGGGGTCCGTCCCAGCGGGCCCTGGAGGGGGGCAGGGTCCGGTCCCAGCGGCTCTGGAGGGGGCCAGGGGTCCGTCCCAGCGGGCCCTGGAGGGGGCAGGGTCCGGTCCCAGCGGCCCTGGAGGGGGGCAGGGGTCCCGTCTAGCGGCCCTGGAGGGGGGCAGGGGTCCCGTCCCAGCGGCCCTGGAGGGGTGAGGCCGGCAGCGTGGGTTCTCGGCTTCACGCAGGAACGTGCTCAGGACATGGGCCAGGTGGTTCTGACCAGAGGTTTATTGACGCTGGGACAGTGGGAGGGAGAGGAAGCCGCGGGCGAGGGGGCATCTGCCCTGCAGGAAGGTGACAAGACGGAAGGGCCCAGGCAGGGCTGCCCCACCCTGCCAAGTCAGAGAGGAGCAGTGTGGGAGGCAGGTTGGGGTGAGCCCGGACAGCTGCCCCCCAGGTTTTGAGTCTGTGGGGACCTTAGGGCTTTGGGGAGAGAGTGGAAATATGGGCGAGGGAGACGGCTGGGGCTCTAGGGAGGGGAGGGGAGGGGAGGGGCGCCCGCTGGCCACCCCGCCCTCGGCTGCGGGAGCCGGGGTGGTCTCGGAGGGTCTTGCCAGAACCTCTCCAGCTTCCCCGTGTTGCTGGCCTAGCCCCGTGGGACTGACTGCCAGGCTTGCCAGCACGGTGACCCCCCTCCCCCGCTCCCAGCTGCTCAAAACCTCTCCCGCCCACGAGGCCAGGGCCCCAATCCTGAGGGCTCAGTGCGAAGGGGCAGCCGGCACTGCAGACGGAGGACTTCATTAAAGGGAGCACAGGGGCCCTAGCTGGTGTGGCTCAGTGGATAGGGCATTGGCCTGCGGACTGAAGGATCCTGGGTTTCAGGGTCAGACCCAGTAGGGGGCGTGCAGGAGGCAGTTGATCAATGATTCTCTCTCATCGTTGATGATCCTATCTCACTCCTCTCTGAAATCAATACAAACATATTTTTTAAAAGGGAGCACGTGGCTGTGCTGCCCCACCCCCTCTTCCAGAAGCTTCTCTGTAGTCACCCTGATGGCGGCCGGGGGTTGGCGGTCTTGCTCTCAGGGTATCATTGGCCAAGATGTCCCATTGGGCCCTCGGTGGTCCACCCAGCCCCGCAGAGGGTGGCGGGGCGGAGGGCCCGTGGCTGAGAACAGGCGGTGGGCGCACGGCGGCCCTGCTCCAGGCTCAGCTCTAAGCCAGAGCGCGGGCAAGGAGTGCGTGTGTGACGGGGCCTCGAGCAGGCCGGACCACGCTGTCGGTCCTCGCAGGGAAAGAGCAGGGCTGGACGGGGAGGCGAGGCACAGAGTCCGAGGCCCCGTGGGTGGACACGCGGGGAGCTGGAGCCGGTCCTGGGTGCCGGGGTGGGGCTCAAGGCCCTCGGAGGACGTTCCTCGCAGGGGAAGGCGCCGGGGGACCGGCACATGGTCCTGGCCTGCAACCAAGACTCACCCCAGCCCTGCCCGAACTCCGAGGGCTGGCTGTCCGCTGGTGCAGGCGCTGGGCAGGCGCTGGACAGGCGCTGGGCAGGCGCTGGGCAGGTGCTGGCTGGGCAGGCGCTGGGCAGGTGCTGGCTGGGCAGGCGCTGGGCAGGCGCTGGGCAGGTGCTGGCTGGGCAGGCGCTGGGCAGGTGCTGGCTGGGCAGGCGCTGGGCAGGCGCTGGGCAGGTGCTGGCTGGGCAGGCGCTGGGCAGGCGCTGGGCAGGTGCTGGGCAGGTGCTGGCTGGGCAGGCGCTGGGCAGGTGCTGGCTGGGCAGGCGCTGGGCAGGTGCTGGCTGGGCAGGTGCTGGCTGGGCAGGTGCTGGCTGGGCAGGCGCTGGGCAGGTGCTGGCTGGGCAGGCACTCGGCAGGTGCTGGGCAGGTGCTGGCTGGAGGTGTGGCTCAGGGAGCAGGCCTGGCGGAAGCAGGCGGGGCCTGGGGGCGGGCAGGGGAGCTGGAGGCGCCACGGGGAGGGGTGCAGCGGGGGGACTAACTGAGGGCCCGGAAGGTCAGCAGCGGGATGACGGACGGCATCAGGACGAACCGGTAGACCATCTTGATATCCTCTTGCGTGAGCGTGTCCACCTGGAAGTGTTTCAGCACCTAGGACAGAGGCGGACCCCCGGAGGCCGGTCAGTCCCATGTCCCCGCCCACCGGCCCCGCCCCTCCGCCCGGCCCCGCCCCGGCCGCTCACGTGGTGCAGCAGCAGCAGCATCTCCATCTCGGCCAGGCGCCGGCCCAGGCACTGTCGGGGGCCGAAGCCGAAGGCCAGGTGGGGCAGCCTGGCGCCGGAGCCGCGGTGCAGCCAGCGCTGCGGCTGGTAGAGCTCGGGCCTCACGAACACGGCGGGGTTTCGGCCCAGGTGGTAGAGCTGCACCGTGATCAGCGTCTGCAGGCAGCGGAGGGAGGTCAGCAGGTGGGGCGCAGGTCCCTGCTTGGCCTGGGGAAGGACGGGGCCTCGCTCACCCCTGCCGGGATGTGGTAGTTCTGCAGGACCAAGTCCGAGTCCACCTGCCGGTCCACAGAGATGCCCACGGGGTACAGCCTGTGGACAGGGCAGCAGCAGCTCGTAATGGGCCAGGGCCCCTCCTCCTCCGCCAGGGCCCGCCCTCGCAGGTCCCTTTGGGACTGGGACCTGCGGCCCCTCCTGAGCTCAGCCCAAACTGCTCCCCAGCCTCAGCGTCTGCAGTGAGGCCCGGGGGACCGGGAGCCCTGTCCCTGAGGGCCGGGCCGGGGTGCACCCTCGGGCAGAGCTGTGCGGGCCGCCTCGGGCGCACCCACCTCAGGGTCTCCTTGAGCGCGGCCCGCAGCAGGGGCAGCTGGGCCACGGCCCTCTGGGGGTTCTCGGAGATGGCGGCCTCAGCCTGCAGGCTCTCCTGACGCAGGGCCTGCTGCACCTCGGGGTTGCGCGCCAGCTCGAAGAGGGTCATCAGCAAGGGGTAGGCCGTCTGCGGGAGCGGGGAGCCGGCTCAGACTCGGCGCAGGCTGTGCCTCGGCCCGGGCCCCCTCCCCGGGCAGGTGTCTCAGACCAGGGTGTGCCTGCTGAGAGCAGGATGGAGCCCAGGGCACCGACCCTGCAGGCAGGACCTTAGAACCCACCCCCTCTGCTTTCCCTGAGCCCCAGCCCCCGGGAGACCGGCCCTGCCACCTTTGGGGGCTCCCACCCCAGGGGCTCCCCCTCGCCATCTATTTGGGGTGGTGCCTGGGGCAGCTCTTCCCCATGGGCCGTTCCCATGTGCAGGGAGAGGCACCCCAGCCCAGCCTGAGACCTACGGACGGATGCTCTCCTAATCTCATCACCATGGCAACATGCCCTGCATCTCCGGACACACGGCAGTGACCTGTCCGTGCTGCGCCCTGTGGCCAATGGGGCCTTGTTCGTTACTGGGGGACCCATGCTCCAGGCAGCCTGCAAGGCGATGAGGCCTGGCACTGAGCCCTGCCTTGCAGTGGCCCTGACCTCTGCCCTTATCTGCCCCCCACTCAGCCTCGCTGCCTCCCCTTGCTGCCTGCTGCCCCCGCAGGCCTGGCTAGTTGCTGGGTGGTTGTTCCACATTCAGCCCGAAGTCCTGCCCCCAGGAAGCCTGCTGGAGCCGCTGAGGTGCATCCCCTGGCTCGCTCGCACTGAGGGCATCTTGGCTTCTGGTCGGGGAGGGTCTTGCCACGGACCTGAGCCTCAGCATCCGGGTGCCAGGCCCAGAGCGCTGCCAGGCCGAGTGGCCTGAGAGGCTGGGGGGAGGCTGGGCCTGGAGGCAGGAGGCATTGGCTGGCTGCTCGCTCTGGCCCGCCTGCCCCCCACGCGGCTGCCATCTGCTCTCTCCCCGGTCAGCGGGAGCCGTGCTGCCCTGCCTGCCACCAGCTGCCGCCTCCATGGGATCTTTAAGACCGAATGCCCTCGTCCCCGCAGGGCCCTGGCGGCCGGCCTGGCTGTGCCCTCTTGCTGGCCCCCGATGGTCTGCATGGGGTCCCTCTGCAGGCTGCCGGAGCCTGGGCCCCTCCAGTGACAGCACACCCGCCCTGCGAGGCCACTCCGTGTGCCTCCCCTCCAAGCTCATTCCCCAGGCGGAGCAGAAGACGGAGCTGCGGCCGCCTAGCCAGGGGGGGGGCCGAGGGCACTTTGGGGAGCCCGGGCCCAGGTGCTGCGGGCCGGGCGGGGCTGGCCTGACCGTGTCCACGCTGCCGGCCGTGAGGTCGATGGAGCTGGCCTTGATGGCGTCCAGCGTCATGTCCGCGTGCAGGAGCAGCTCGGCCACCACGCCGCTGTAGTGCTGGGGGCGCCCGAGCGCCAGCTCCTGGTAGATCTTCTTGATGGAGCTGTTGGCTGTGGACACAGAGCCTCCTGCGTCAGCCAGTCACCCTCTGCCTGGCTCTCTGCCACGGTCCCGGGGCCTCTGTGAGCCTCAGTTCCCTTCTCTGACTGAGGCCCCGGGTCCCAGCCATGCAGCCCACCTGGCTCCTCCCTCCCCCTCCCCTTGGCTCACCCCTCCCTGTCCCCTCCCTCTGGCTCACCCCTCCCTGTCCCCCTCCCCCTCCCCTCCCCCCCCTCCCCGCTCACCGTACTGGAAGATGCAGTCCCAGGCCTCGAAGTGCTCCTTCCACACCTGGGGGCTCGTCCAGCGGGACAGGCTCCGGGGCATGAACATGAGCCGCATGGTGGACTCCAGCATGGCCTGCAGCGCACGGATGAAGTCCAGGCTGGCCCGGCTGGGGCTCTGGCTGAGGAGGCCCAGCCTTTCTCCGAAAAGGACCAAGTTGCTGGCTGTGGAGGAGGGGCCGCTGAGGGCATGGCAGCCCAGGGCCTCACTGCGGCCTCTGCCCGCCCTCCAGGCCCCCGGCCCCTGCCCCTGGCCCTGCCCCTGGCCCCTGACTGCCAGCTCCTGCCCCCTGACTGCTGGCTCCTGGCCTCTGCCCCTCAGCCCCCTGCCCCTGGTCCCTGTGCCCCGGCCCCCTGGCCTCTGCCCCCGCCCGGCCGGAGACCCACCCTCCAGGGTGTAGTAGAAGATGCTGGGCTGGATGTCCAGGGTGAGGCTCCCGCGGGCGTTCTGCTGCACCTTGGCCATGAGGGCCCCGCAGAAGTCCCTGGCCACCCGGTCCACCATGGGCACGAACTTGTGGACGGCCTGCGGCGACATCACGTCCGGGTTCAGCCGCAGGCGGTCCGAGCGCCAGGCCGGCCCGTTCCTGTGGGGCAGAGAGCGGGCTTCAGGGCACCCGCCAGCAGCAGGCCCCGTTGCCCTCCTCCTCCTCTCCACGGGGGCAGGGGCCCTTCCACAGGCTCAGTCAGGGCGCCCGTGGGCTGTGCCCTGATCCCAGCCTGGCCCGGGGCCACGCTCCCCTCGCCGTGGGCCTGTGGCTCCTGTCCCCTCCGCTCAGCCCTGCCCCCCCCCCCCCCCGCCCTCACAGCAAGAACACGCCGTGCTTGTGGCCGCGCTGCCGCCGGTGGGCCAGCCAGGGCTCCAGGACCATCCTGCGGGGCTGGCGGCCCTCCGCCTGCTTCAGCTTCTCCACGTCCTCGGGCAGCGTCAGGCACACCATGTGCCTCCCGCCCACGTCGTACCTGGGACAGAGGCAGAGCCGTGTGGCCGCGTCCTGGGCCACAGGAGACCTCCCCTCCCCTCCCCTCCCCTCCCCTCCCCTCCCAGCCTCCGAGGGGCAGCCCTCCTGCCGGCCCCTCTGGACGTCAGGACGAGCGGGCAGGGTGCTGCCCCCAGGCCCAGCCCGCCTCCGGAGGGCGCAGAGCCCAGGCGGGATGGGGGCGCTCACCGGAAAATGGGCCCCAGCTCCTGGAAGGCCTGCTGCATCTGCAGGTGCAGGTCCTCCGAGCCCTCCCTCCAGACGCGCAGCACCCGCAGCCACCTGCTGCCCGGGCACCGGGGCATGGCCTCGAAGGGCAGCGCTGCCCTGGGGGCCGCAGCCGCGCTGGTGCCCAGTGCCCGTGCCCAGCGCAGGGGCTGCTGGGGCCCTGCCATCGTCACGGCCGCCCTGGCCCGGAATGCCATGCCTGGCTCCCTCCGCCCCTCGCCCTACCCTCTTATCTCGCTCAGAGGCCTGACTCTCTGATGGCGTCATGGGAGAAAGTGTCCCTGGGCCAGGCCAGGGTGCCCGGGAAGGGGTCAGGGCTGGGGGGTCCCCCAAAGGAGAGGGATGAGGTGGGCAGGCGCCTTGTCCGGGTCCATGCAGCCTGCTGTGGGGTGGTGGGTGCCCCGGGCAGGTGCGGGGTCGGGCTGGGGGCTGGATCAGGCTGGGCTAGACCAGGCCTCACGCCCCCCACCTTGAAGGGAGCAAGATGGATGGGCTCCTTATCTTATCAGATGAGAGAGGGGCCTTGGGTATTTTTATCTCATTCCAGGAGGCGGGGCTGAGCTGTCCTTCTCTTTCTGACTGAGTGGCTACAGGGAGTGAGACAGCGCTGGCAAGGGTCCCTCCCAGGGGGACTTCCCGCCCCAGGCAGTTAGGGGACCCAAAGGTGGCACGGGGGTGGCACAGGGACCTGTCCGTCTGGTCCATGAGGGCACTCCCCAGGCTGAGGAGGAGACAGCTTGCGTTGGACGTGCCGCCCCAAGGCTGCGGCGGTGCCACACCTGCTTGCTCACCCTGAGCGGGCTCTCAGGGGCCAGGCCTCGGGGGCAGATGGAGTGGCGGTGGGCTCCCCACTCTCCTGGGGCCGTCCGAGCAGGCGCACCGCGGAGCGGGCCCGGGCAGGGTACGGTGGCCGGGCAGCGCTCCCACAAAGTGGGTCTCGCCATCGCTGTTCCCATTTTCAGACAAGGAGATGGAGGCCTAGGGCTTCTGTGACCTCCCGAGGTTCCCAGAGCTGTGCCTCCCAGCCTGACCCTGATTTGGGACTGGAGCAGGGCCATGGGGCCTCGGCTCAGGCTCCAGAGGAAGGACGGAGGGCCACACTCCCAGGGCTGTTTTGTTTTCCCCCTAAATATAATTTACTAGAGGCCTGGTGCACGAAATTTCTGCATGGTAGGATCTCTAGGTCTGGCTGGCCATCAGGGCTGATCAGCCCGGCAACTGGCTGGGCGATCAGGCCCTCCCACTGGCACCCGCCTTGGCTGGCTTGGGCCTGTGGGCTGGGGGTAGTTCCTGCATTGAGCATCTGCCCCCTGGTGGTCAGTGCTTGTCATAGTGACCGGTTGTTCCACCATTTGATTGATTTGCATATTAGGCTTTTATTATTACAGATTGATTTCAGAGAGGAAGGGAGAGGGAGAGAGAGAAACACCAATGATTAGGGAAAACCTTCCACCGGCTGCCTCCTGCATGCCCCACCCTGGGGATTGAGCCCACAACCCAGCCATGTGCCCTGACCCAGAACTGAACTGTGACCTGCTGGCTCCTGGCAGTGTTCCCTTTTTCCCTGCTCGGAGCTGCCCAAGGACTCTTCCTCTGGCGATGAGTCAGGCCGTGCCAAGGCCCCTTCGGACAGGGGAGACGGATGGTGTACCTCAGCGCCGTGGTGACGGCCGTCCTTGGGCAGGGACGCGGGGCGGCCTGACCTTGGCCAGCAGGTGCAGCGGCCCTGCCCCCACCGGATGCCCCTCCTGCTGCCCGCCCTGCCCGAGTGCCCTCCACCCCCACCCTCTGGTCCCCTGCTCTGCTCTTGGGCTTTGGGGGATGTAGACATGTGCCCCTCTTTGATGTCCACAGACACAGCCCCAGGAAAGCTGGGCCGAGCCTGTGCCCGCCCGCAGGAGCTGACCTGGGCGCCCCCTGCAGGCTGTGAGAGCCGAGGAGAAAGAGGAGGTGTGAAGCAGCCGGCAGGAAAGACACAGCTACGTACGTGGAGCGAGGAGCACGAGGCTAGGCCTTCGGAAGGGAACAGGAACTCAGACTTTGGGGTCAGGAAGGGCTGGCACTCCTCCCCGCTCCCCCCACGCACAGGAAACAGGGAGCGGGCCTCAGGCAGAGGGAGGAGGATCCCAGGTGAGAGGAGAAAGGAAGTCAGAACACAGGGGCCAAAGCAGAGGCTGATAAACTAGTCAACACTGACCGTCTTCAATAACATCTTGTGGGACTGACACACACAACAGACATAATTAACAAAACAAAAACGGTGTCACCGAGAACAGAAATCTGGGACCCAAAGACTTACAGAGCCCGGCAACAACATGCCCCGCCCACAATCCTGCGGTGCCCACAGACACAGGGACAGAGCTCCCGGGAGCCCTGCAGGGCGAGGCCTGGGGTCCCCTGTTGTCCCCAGAGCCCATCAACGCCCAAAATGGAGGGCAAGAGGGTGTGCCCCGGGGCCTCAGCCAACAGGAGCCCGCGCTCCGGGGCCAGAACCCGCCGTCAGGGCGGTGTCCCCCGAGGGGCCAGGGGAGGGGCTCCTGGTGCTCCTGGCTCCCGGCCGCATCCTTCAGTCTTCACATGGACCCTCCTTCTCCTGCATGTTCACGTGCGCACTCCCGGCCGATCATGTGGCCCCGGCCCTGTTCCTGGGTGCAGGTGAATCACCCACAGCCCGTGCGGAGCACAAGGCGGGCAGGGGCTTCCTGGAGGGCACACAGCCCAGAGGCAGAGCCGCAGAGGGAACAGGGGCCGCCCCGCCTGCGTCTTCCTGACCTGTGACCTCTGGGTAAGACGTGGATTGGGGTCTGCAAACCGGCCAGCTGACCCCCTGCCCGGGCCGCCTCCACATCCCTGATGCCACCCACCTCCGCGGCAGCACCTCTCACCCCGGGGCCCCGCGGCGCCCAGCACCCTCAGCCCCTGCAGCCCCGGGACCCGCCGAGCCCGGCCCCCCGGCCCCCCGGCCCAGTCCCCCAGGTCCGGCCTGCAGCCCGGGCCCTCACACCGCCTTGGGCAGGGGGGTGCGGACCCAGGGGGCATCCGCCTCGGCATGGCTCCGTCCAGCTCCTGGAGGTCCGGCCGCGCAGTGCGGCCGCCGCGGGGACAGCTGTGGCGCCCCTGCCCGCCGCCCTCCCCGCGGAAGGGGGTCCGGCTGTGGCTCCGCCTCGGCGGCGGCGACGCTGCGCCCTCTGCCGGCCGGCCCGTTCCTGCAGGCGGTAGAGCCGTCCCCGCGGGCGCCAGGCCGCTTCCAGGCGGGTCAGAGCCAGGCCGGCCTCCCGCAGCCCGACCGGCCGAGCGGGCCTGGGGCCGGGGGCTCTGCCGGAGCCGTGTGGCCGCGCCGCCGCAGAGGTGCGGGGGGCAGAGGCGGAAGGCTGCGGAGGGGAGCGCCGGCCTCGCCGCCTCCGGGGCGCCCCCCGCGGGGCAGGCGGTGCGGCTCCCGCTGGGGGAGGAGCGCGCCGCCCGGAGCCGGGCTCCTGCGGGACACGGAGCGCCGGCGCCCGGGAGGCTGTGTCCGTGGCCCCCGCCGTCCGCCCGGGACGCCGCCCGGTGACCGCACAGCCCGGCGGCCCCGCCCCTCCCCCCCCCCCCCCCGCCCGATCGGACCCATCCCGGCCCGGTCCCTGCTGGAGGGAACGAAGGATGCTCGAACCCGGAACCGCAGCGCCGCAGGGCCTGCTGGGAGGGCGTGGGCTGGGTCAGGGTGTTGCTGTTTCCATTGATCCCGGGCCCCGGGCCCCGGGCTGCCTCCTCCCACACCGGCCCAGCCCGCAGCCCAGGCGGGTGCCCTCGAACCGGGACCGAACCGGGCCCTCCCGCCCGCAGGCCGCGCAGGAGGCCTGCTGACCCGGCGGTGAGGCCTGTTCTCCAGGGGAGCCCGGCATCTTTGGGTCTTTTGTCACCGCGGGAGCATGAACGGACCATGTCACTGTCCCCTGCCCTTCTGGAACCTTCTCTCCCCCCAGCGCCTGCCCTTCTGGAACCTTCTGCCCCCCCACCCCCAGTGCCTGCCCTTCTAGAACCTGCTCTCCCCCAGCACCTGCCCTCTGGGACCTGCTGGAACCTTCTGCCCGCCCAGCACCTGTCCTTCTGGAACCTTCTGCCCGCCCAGCGCCTGCCCTTCTGGAAGCTTCTGCCCGCCCAGCGCCTGCCCTTCTGGAAGCTTCTGCCCGCCCAGCGCCTGCCCTTCTGGAACCTTGGCCCTCGCCGGCGGGTGCCAGGCCTGGCGCTGAGCGCGGGGCCTTCTGGGAGCGCATCCTGGGGCGGCCTCAGGCCCAGCGGCTCCTGCGGCGCATGCGCAGCTTCTGGAAGGTTCGGCTTCGAGGTTCAGGCGCCACAGGGACCAGGCAGGTGCGGACGGAGACCGGGGTGCGGCGGCTCCCCAGTCCCGGCCCCAGGCCCCGCTGCAGGGAAGGGGTGCTCGCTGAGGAACATTCCAGAAGGAGCCCAGCGCCTCATGCTGCAGGGACCTCGGCGCCCAGGGGGTGACCCGCGGTGGGCGGGCACAGTCGAAGGGCGGGGAAGGGGGCGGGAGGAGCGGGGGCGGGGCGGGGCGGGGCGGTCCCCGCTGGGCGTTGGGATGGACACAGGCCCAGGCGGGCCCACGGGGCTGTCGGGGGAGGAGCAGGAGGGCGGGCCCTGCGTCCAAGGCAACACGCTTTGATGGACACCTGGTGCCGAGCTGACCGACAGCCCTGCTTCTGTCCAGGGCCAGCTCCGCGCGAGATGACGGTCCTCCTGGCCTTCCTCCTGGCCGTGGGCCTGCCGTGGGTGGAGACCAACGTCACCGAGATCGGGAGGCAAGGTGGGTCCTGCGGGACCCAGCCCCGGCGCAGAGCCGGAACCAGGGCTGGGCCCACCGCAGGAGGAGGTTCCGGGCGGTGGGCGGTGGGCGGTGGGTGGGCCGAAGGGGCAGACTCCAGAGCTGGGGTCTCTGTTCCCGGAGCAGCAGGATGTGGACGCCAGGTGTGTGTGTGTGTGTGGGGGGGTCCTGGGTGAGGTGTGGGGTCCATGCCTGGGTCTGTGCCTGCTGTGTGTGTGGGTGTGGAGGAGGGAGACACACCCTGTGGGCGCGAGGGAAGCCTCAGAAAGACCAGGAACTCAGCCAGATGCTCTGTGGGGTGTGGGAAGGCTGGGCCCCCTGGAGGAGGGGGGTATCCCACCCTCTTCTTCCTTCCAGGTGGCCTTATGTGCCACGTCTGCGAGGAATTCTACAGTTTGTCTTGCACCAAACCCACCAGTTGTGAAACCGACGATACATTTTGTGTGACTGTCATCGTGAGTAAGTTGCGCTGACCCTGAGCAGCACGGTGTGAGCTGGGAGGTCCATTTACTGGGGGATTTTCCCAGCTGAACGTGTGTTCACCGGTGCTGGCGAAGGTCCAGACCAGCCACACCAGCCTGGCAGCGAGCGGCTCCCTGGAGGCCAGCTCCGCCCTGGGCGCTGGCTCGGCTTGTCCGGGGTCCCTGGCTCCCATGCGCTTGTGTGTGGTCACGGAGGTCTGAGCAGCCCTGTGGAGGCTACGCCGCCTGCGCACTCGACAGAGCCCCAGGCCAGGCGTGCGGCATAGACACCAGCCACACGCTCAGCCACGCAGGCCTGTCCCTCGTCCTGCCCGCGGAGGACTGAGGGCGCCGGAGGCTCAGGGCGGGCAGACCCGTGCGCAGCGGTGCCCCTGCGCCCATGCAGCGGCTGCTGCTGTCTGCTCCCTCAGGGATGCTGGTGCGTTTCTTCTACGTGTCCCGGCAGTGCACCAGGTCCTGCCCGACGATCAGGTCCATCGACAAGCAGGTGGAGCCCTACAAGTCCTACGTCCTCCTGCAGCCGACGCCGTTCCTCTACGCCTCCTGCTGCAACACGCCCCTGTGCAACACCGACAGCCCGTTCATCAACGACACCGAGTGGAAATACTACCGCAAGGCGGGGGGCGCCCGCGCCCTGCGCTGCGGCTGTGCCGGGCCGGTGCTGCTCCTGGCACTCGCCGCCATGTCCCTGGGCCTCAGAGGGCCCTGCGTGCAGGGCCAGCCGGGTGGGCCCTCCATGGGGGAGCTGTGGCATTAAACTATGTTCCCTGATGGACGTGTGGCTGGCTCTGAGGGGCGCTGGGATGGGAGGTGGGGGGCCGGGGCCGGCCCGCCGTCTGCACTCAGCTGTGTTCACAAAGGGGGGCCAGCTTGTGGGGACGGTGATGACAGGGACACACATCACCAGCCAGTCAGGATGCAATATGGGAAGTAGGAAGAAAAAAGGAGACATTCTGTTTATTCCTTTCTACTTTTAAAAAATACGTTCTTTATTGATTTTTTAGAGGAAGTGAGGGAGAGAGAGGCTGACACATGGTTGTCCCTGGAGCAGTGACCAGCTGCCTCCTATACGCCCCCTACTGGTGCCTGTCTGAAGTGAAGCCTTGTCACCTATGGCCAGCAGCCTCTCTCCCACCTCCCAGGGCTGCAGTAAGGGGGCTGGAGTCCCACCGTGGAGAGGAGCTTCTGGCTATGCCCTCTGGGGTTCACAGGTTCAGTGAATGGGGAGGAGGGACCCCTCGCGTGGAGCGGGTGAAGCCTGGGGCCCTGTCTGAGGAGGGAGACTGCGGCTGCTCCTCCTGAGCTCCTCCTCCTGTCCCCGAGACACAGCAGTGCCCCTGCACGGACCTGGACTTGCCCCCACGGCACCAGCGTGCGGACCCCCACCCCCCGCCTCGTCCCCCCGCACCTCCGGCAGGTGGACGCGTTGGGGCCCACGCTGTGCACACCTTTACGGTGCGCCATGGAAGAGGCCGGAGGTCAGGCTCCAGGCGGGCGGAGCAGGTGCCCCTGCCTGGGGTGCACTCAGTGGGGCAGGCGGTCTGGAGCCTCCCAGAAAGCCTCTGGCCCCAGAAGGAGGCAGGTGGGGCAGGCAGAGGGGTGTTCTGTGCCGTCCCTGAGTCACTCCTGAGCCCTCAGTCTCTCGGGGGGACAGGCGCAGCCCCTGTGGTGGGCCAGCAGTCCCGGGCGGGGCGCATTTGTGGCCTCTGTTCTCCTCCCTGTGCTCACCCCTGCCCGCAGCCACCGCTCACACGCGTGGGCTGGGAGCAGCCCTGGGGCTGGGGCGGCCGGCGGGCGCTGCTGGAGGCGGAGCACAGAGACCGGCCCGGCAGGGCGTCTCCATCGGGAGCGGGGAGGGCGAGGGAGGGCGAGGGAGAGGCGCCATCGCAGAAAAGGACTGCCGTGGGCAGGATAACGGTGCCTGGGACAGGCTGCGGCAGAGACGTGCTCACCACTGGGCGACCCCAGGGGAGCAAGTGACCCGCGGGAGGAGGGCAATGGGTGATCATGTCAAATCAGCGGAGGGAGAGCCCCCCCGGCCCGGCCGTGGCCCAGAAACACCCACATCCCAGGGGAGCGGGCGGAGGAGGGCGCGGCTGCCCACCGGGAGCGCGGGTGCAGGCGCGGGGGCTTCTGGGAGCGCTGGCGCCCTGGGGGCGGGGTCTCCAGAGGCCCCACTGGCTCCCGTCGTGCTTCGCGCAGCTTCTTGAAGGTTCTGCTTCACTCTCGTGACAGTTGGGCCAGTGCAGAAGGCTCTAGAAGGCTGGGGCTTCGGGAGACGGTTCCGTAAGGTCAGGGAGGTTTGGGGGGAGGGACTCTAGAACTTCGGGGTGCTGGGGGGACAGGGTTCTAGAAGGGCAGGAGCTTTGGGGGCGTGGTTCCAAAGGGCTGGGAGCTTGGGGTAGAAGGGAGACATGGAAGGTTCCAGAAGGTCTGGGAGCAACGTGGGTGGGGCCGCAGACCCAGACCTCAGCCTCGGCTCAGGGTTCGGTCCTGGGGGGCAGCCCTGGGGCTTGGGCCTGGGCATAGGGGCACCCCGCCTGCCCAGCGCCAGCCCCGCCCCTGCCCGCCCACCTGCGCCCTGGCCTCCCCGCAGGTCCGTGGTGCCGCGATGCTGCTGCTGCTGCTGTGCACCCTGCTCCTGGCCAGGCTGCCGCATTCGCTTTCGCAGGAGGACGAGGAGGAGGAGGAGGATAAGAGGAAGCCTCAAAAGTGTGAGTGCCAGGGCCCCCAGGGACCAGGTCCTGGGAAGGTTGGGGTGCAGGTCCCCCCTCTTCACCAGCCGGGGACCCTGGTCCCCGAGCCACGAGGGGCCCAGGAGGATGGGGGGAAGGCCTTGGTCTGGAGCCGCGCCCTGGAAACCTGGGGCTCCTGCTGCTGGCAGGCAGCAGGGGTGCTGGGTCCAGCGAGCTCTGGGGGTCCTGGCCCCTGAGGGGGCCGCACCCGCAGAGCAGAGGCGTCCACCACCACGGGGGCTCCGTGGCCTGCCTCCGGGGACCGGTGCGGCTCCCGGTGGCCTTGGCTGCTGGGCAGGGAGCTGGTGCTGCCGGCCTCGCAGCCCCCCAGCTGGGCCTTGCGCACCTGGTCATCCAGGCCGGAGGGGCGGGGGGGAGCAGCCCTGAGGGCCCTCTCTTCTCAGTCACCTACAGACTGAAATGCTTCGAGTGTGCGACCATCAACACCTTCCAGTGCCCGGAGATTAAGGAGTGCCTGTACGAGATCCGGCGCTGCATGACCATCTCCATCCGTGAGTGCCCGCCCCTGGGGCGGCGCCGGCGGCTGCTCTGCCCGCCCCCAGAGCCGCGTGCTGGGAGGGCGGCTGGCAGTGGACGAGGCTCCCAGGGTGCCCAGCGGCTGGCAGCGAGGCCTCCGCCTGTGCCCCCTGCGGCCCGGCGGTTCCTCCTGCTGCCGGCCGAGGAGTGGCGCCCTGGCCTCCGGGGACAGTGCCTGCCGCAGAGGAGGCCAGGCGGGGCAGAGCAGACCGGCCTTGCAGGCGCTTCTCCTGCCCTGCGTCCCTGCCCGCTCCCGCTGGCCAGTGCACCTGTTCTCGGTGAGGATGGAGCACATGGAACGGGCCCGTCAGTGTGGCCGTGACCAGGTCCCTCACCGCGGGCCCAGGAGGTGCTGCGGTGCCGAGGGGAGTGACCGGCCCGCGGGTGGACTGGACGTTCTTTGTCAGCCAAGAATTCCATCCAGGGCCTGGCCAGTGTAGTTCAGTGGTTGGGCATCGTCCCAGGCCTGGAAAGGTTGCTTTCTAGTTCCTGCCCAGGGCACACTCCTGGGTCGGCTCGGCCCCCATGCGGGTGTGCAGGGGGCAGCGGGAGGTGGTCTCTTCATCGCTGTTTTGCTCTCTCCCTCTCCTGGCCTCTCTGAAAAAGTCAATTTAAAATTTAAAATAAAAGAATTCTAACAATGTAGCGACATTTGGGTGAGGGTGTGGGCACGGCATAGCCCATGAGCGTGAGGGTGAGGGTGAGGGAGAGGGTGAGGGAAAGGGTGAGGGAGAGGGAGAGGGTGAGGGTGAGGGAGAGGGAGAGGGAGAGGGAGAGGGTGAGGGAGAGGGAGAGGGTGAGGGTGAGGGAGAGGGTGAGGGAGAGGGTGAGGGAGAGGGTGAGGGAGAGGGTGAGGGTGAGGGAGAGGGAGAGGGTGAGGGTGAGGGTGAGGGTGAGGGTGAGGGTGAGGGAGAGGGTGAGGGAGAGGGTGAGGGAGAGGGAGAGGGAGAGGGGGAGGGAGAGGGCGAGGGTGAGGGAGAGGGTGAGGGAGAGGGTGAGGGTGAGGGTGAGGGTGAGGGTGAGGGTGAGGGAGAGGGTGAGGGTGAGGGTGAGGGTGAGGGTGAGGGTGAGGGTGAGGGTGAGGGAGAGGGAGAGGGGGAGGGAGAGGAGAGGGAGAGGTGAGGTGAGGTGAGGGTGAGGTGAGGTGAGGGTGAGGATGAGGGTGAGGGAGAGGGTGAGGGAGAGGGTGAGGGTGAGGGTGAGGGAGAGGGAGAGGGAGAGGGAGAGGGTGAGGGAGAGGGTGAGGGAGAGGGTGAGGGAGAGGGTGAGGGAGAGGGTGAGGGTGAGGGTGAGGGAGAGGGTGAGGGAGAGGGTGAGGGTGAGGGAGAGGGTGAGGGAGAGGGTGAGGGTGAGGGAGAGGGTGAGGGAGAGGGAGAGGGTGAGGGAGAGGGAGAGGGAGAGGGTGAGGGTGAGGGAGAGGGTGAGGGAGAGGGTGAGGGAGAGGGAGAGGGAGAGGGTGAGGCTGAGGGAGAGGGTGAGGGTGAGGCTGAGGGAGAGGGTGAGGGTGAGGCTCACAGTGAGGGAGAGGGTGAGGGTGAGGGTGAGTGTGCCTGGTGTTCACGTGAAAGCGGGAGCAGTGGTTCTGTCCGGGTTCCTTTTCAGGCCTGAACTCCCGGGAAATACTCGTGTACAAGAACTGCACCAACAACTGCACGTTCGTGTACCCGTCCGAGGAGCCGCCCGAGGCCCCCAGGGTCCTGAGGACCAACAGCTTCTACTGGGTGTACTGCTGCGGAGCCATGAACTGCAACGTGGGGGGGCCCACCAACCTGGAGCGGGACATCCTCCCGGACCTGACCATCGAGGAGGACCTGCAGGGCGCCGTGGGCCCGGGCGGCGGGCCGCTCTGGGGCGTCCTCCTGAGCTGCGCCTCCCTCCTGCTCAGCGGCGCCCTGACCTGAGGGTCCTGGCCTCTGTGCTGGGCCCCGCCTCCCCTCCCCCTTCCTCAGAGCAAGTCCACGCCCCTGTGCTGTCAGGTGGGCCCCGCTGGCCAGTCCCCATTCTAACAAGGCTCAGGCGAATAAAGAGCTTCTGCTGGCGCTGCCCCTGGGGCTCATTTGTGGGCTGTGCTGATGGCGTCCTTCCTGGCACCGCCGCCCGCCCGCGGGCCACAAAGCCGCGTGGTTCCAGGGAGGCGTCTGGAGCGGAGCCAGCTGCCCGGAGCTCCGCCCTCGGCCCTCGCTGGCCTGCAGGGCTGGGCTGGGCGGCCAAGCAGAGCTGTGCCTGGTGCCCAGGGCCCTGCCATAGGGACGGCCCAGCGTTCCTGTGAGTCACCAGGCTCTGCAGGAACTGGTCATCTTCCCCCGTGACAGCCGAGGAGGGCGAGGGACCCCAAAGCCGGCCGCGATGGCCTGGAAATCAGGGAGTCCGGCGTTGCTGGCGTGGGGCTCTGGCAGGCGAGTCAGGAGAGGCCTGCCGCCTGCTCCCGCCGGTTCCCGGGTGGCGGTGATGGCTGATCTGGGCGTCTGACTGGGCGGGCTCCGTGCTGTGGCTGTTCACAGCGAGCCGCCATCACTCCCCCGCAGGACACTTCACCCACAGAGAACCTGCATCACGTTCCCCAGCCGCAGGCTGAGCGGCTCAGCAGGCTCCCAGGAGCCGCGTCTGCGGACGAGGCTGGAGAGGATGATGGAGGGGAAGCTCCGATCCCAGCGGGACCAGCCGGGAGGGCTCCCGTGGAGATGGCGCCGCCCAGTCCCCTGAGGCGGTCTCCACCCCTGGCCCTGACGCCCGCGCAGCCTCTCCCGGTGGGTGAGGGTCCGGCAGGAGGCAGAGTGAATGGGGAGGAGGGACCCCTCGCGTGGAGCGGGTGAAGCCTGGGAGCCTGTCTGAGGAGGGAGACGGCGGCTGCTCCTCCTGAGCCCTCCTCCTGTCCCGGAGACACAGCAGTGCCCCTGCACGGACCTGGACTTGCCCCCACGTCACCAGCGTGCGGACCCCCCCCCCCCCCCGCCTCGTCCTCCCGCACCTCGGGCAGGTGGACGCATTGGGGCGCTCCTGGAGTTAGGATTTAGGGTGTGGGGCCCCTCTTCTCTAAGGCGATGCTCGGCTCCCAGGCCCGAGGGCCACAGCGTGGAGGGGCGGCTGTCCCGGTCACCCTGCTCAGTGCACAGGGAGGTGAGCAGTGACCGTTCGGAGTCTCTGGCCCAGAGACGCTCCGAGGGCCTCTGGCCGGCGTCTCCGAGCGGGACGTTGCCAGGGTTCGTGAGGCCAGTTGAGGGATGGTTCTGGAGGAGGGGGCACGCTGCAGGGGCTGCGCGCCCCTAGCGGCCGGGCCGGGCACTGCCGCGCGCTGTCCTTAAAGGGGGTGGTGAGCGGACGCGACCCAGCGGCTAGAGTAGGGGTGTCGAACTCAATCAGAGAAGGGGCCAAAATCTAAAATCCAGCCTAAATCGCGGGCCGAATGGTTTACTGAACAGTCATAAACTGTCATTGTGATGGAAACGCAGCGGAGTGCAGTGATGACAGCGCGGTGCGGGCCACATTGCAAGGCCTGGCGGGACGGATTTGGCCCGCGGGCCTTGTGTTTGACACATGTGGGCTAGAGGGAAGGTGGAGGCGGCAGAGACTGTGGTAAACGGCAGACACCCAAGGCCTGGGGGACCTCCTACAATCAGGTCGAACGTAAACCAGGGAAGCGTCATTCAAAATCGACCGACCGGCCCCAGTGGCTCCAAGGCTGGGCGTCGACCTATGGGGTCACGGTTCGATTGCCGCTCAGGGCGCACGCCCCGCGGCTGGCTCCAGCCCCGTGAGGTGTGTGCAGGCGGCAGCTGACCCATGGTTCTCTCCCGTCACGGATGCTCCTATTCCTCCCTCCCGCTCCCTTCCTCTCTGAAGTTAATGAAAATAGACTTACACTAAGATGGACCCCGAGCCCCATGGGGATCCCTGCACGGGCCCTGGCAGGCAGAGGCGGCTGCATCGGGGGAGTTCCTCCTCGTCAGCCGCCCGGGGGCCGGGACACCCAGCCCTCCTGTTCCCTCCGGCCCCTCCCACCTCCTCCTTTTCTCCGTCCAGTCCCGCTGTCTGCAGGACGCTGGGGCCAGCATGCGGCTTGTGCCGGATCGCAGTCCTCTGCTGTTCCCCAGGCCCCGCATTCCACTGGCCTGCCCCGTCCCCCTGCGGCCCGGCCGCTGGGACAACCCGGTGTAACCAGTTTGCCGCCACCTCGGTCCCGGGAAGTACCGGCTGCCCACGCGCAGGAGCACGCGCGTCCTGCATCCTGGCTTCTTGTTGCCCAGACAGCCACCCCCGGAGACCCCGAGAAAATTACCGCCGCTCTCCTCCCTCACCCGGGGCCGCCTCCCAGGGGCCCGGAGGGAAGCGGGCGGCGGCTCCTGGGCGGGTGGGCGCACTCAGAGGCCACCCCCGGCGGCACGGCGAGGCGGCACGCTCCCAGCGGCAGGGGGCGGGCAGGGGCCAGGCGGGGCAGGACAACTCCCAGCCACCCTGCTGCTCAGGCCCCTGGCTTCCCACCGGCTGGACACCGACAGGCCCTGGAGACGTGCTCTGTCCTGAGCAGGCAGGCACTCTGTCCCCTGCACTCTGGCCACAGTCTGAGACTAGGACAGTTCCCATGGCCAAGCTCAGGCTTCACAGGAGACCTGGGCAGAGCTGTGTGTCCAGGGTCAGGGTCAGGGTGACCAGGGTCAGGGTCAGTGTGACCAGGTCCAGGGCTCAGTGTGACCGGGGTCAGACTCAGTGTGACCAGGGTCAGGCTCAGTGTGACCAGGGTCAGGGTCAGGGTGACCAGGGTCAAGGGTCAGGCTCAGTGTGACCAGGGTCAGGCTCAGTGTGACCAGGCCCAGGGCTCAGTGTGACCAGGGTCAGGCTCAGGGTGACCAGGGTCAGGGTCAGGGTGACCAGGGTCAGGGTCAGGGTCAGTGTGACCAGGGTCAGGGTGACCAGGGTCAGGGTCAGGGTCAGGGTGACCAGGGTCAGGGTCAGGGTGACCAGGGTCAGGGTCAAGGTCTCTCAATGGAGGGACGAAGCTCCTCTGGGCTGGCAGGACCCCAGCCCCGGCCGCAGCCCAGCCACCCCCCCCCCGCCCGTTTCCTCCCCCGCTGCCCTGAACACCCCTGGGCTCCCGCCAGCCACAGGCCAGAGTCTGGGCTCCGCCGGTGAGCACCAGCCTGCGGCAGGCGAGGAGCAGATGCCTGGCTCCTTCGGGGCGGTGGGGCCTCCGCGGGGCTGCAGTCTGTGCCCCCAAGTGCTCACAGCCCGGCCGGGTGGCCCTCGTGAACAGCGAGCGTGGCCTCTGGACCAAAGGCCCCGGGTTCGATTCAGTTGCAGCTCCTCCCGGCCCGGGGCTGGTCTGGGCACGTGCAGGAGGCAGCTCCTCTCACGTGGATGCTTCTGTCTCTCCCCCCCCCCCCCCTCCCTCAGGGTCGGCGGGAAGTGCCGCGGGAGGAGGAGGACAAAGGGCGGAGAAGGCTCAGGCTCCTCAGGCGCCCACATTCCCCACGGAGACCCAGCAGCAGACACGCTGCGCCTGCCTGCGGAACGCCAGCCGCCTGGCCCCGGGAGGGTGTGGGGACCCCGTCGCCTGGCTTGGCGGGTCCTCCTGTCCCGGGGCTCCCCCTCTGCCCTCAGGGTCTCCCCTCCTCACCCCAACTTCACCGCGCACAGGCCCCGGGGCGACGCCTGACTGGCCTCTGGGAACCGGCTCTCCCACGCTGCTCGGCCCCCTCACTCCCAGGCCCGTCCCTGCCGGGACTCGCCTTCCTGGGAACGGGCAGGGAGTGCCCAGCAGGAAGGCTGCAGAATGTTCCTGGCCCTGGGCACCACCTGCCCCTCCCTGCGGCCTCGGAGCAGGGCCCAGGGCCGCCCGCGCCCGCATTCCACACAACGGCCCCAGCCATGTGCCCCTCCCTTTTTAAAGATGTTCTGTCGATCCGGAAGGAAGGGGAGAGGGAGCCCGGGACCGCCGCCTCCTGCCGCCCCCACGGGGGTCGAGCTCACAGCCCACACGTGCGGACGGGGAATCGAACCTCGGCCTTCTGGTTTGTAGAGGCAGAGCCAGGAGTGTCCTCAGATCTGGGCAGGGGGCTGGGGCGGGTCCGGGGAGACCCGGCCTGGGCCCAGGACGGCTGCAGGCGGGGCCCCAGGCTTGGAGGGCAGGGGGAGGGGGAGGTGGGCAGGAGGGGTGAATGGCGTGGATGTCACAGGGTCCTCAGAGCCAGGCCTGGAGGTGGACAGCAGGGACCACGTGCCGGCTGGAGTGCTGGGCCCCTCAGAGCGACCGCCGCGGCACCCCGAGGAGGCCGCTGGAATGCAGGGTCTCAGGCCAGCACTGACCAGGGCCCTGAGCAGCCACACCGAAGGTCCAGACACGGGTCCAAAGCCGACTTTCAGCTCCGCGTGCCTCAGTTTCCCCACTGCCCCGCCTGTCCAGGGCTGTGTCCTGAAGACCAGACCCCAGGCAGGGCCATGTCCCCCGGCCCCCCAGAGTGAGCTGCACCCCACAGACCGCTGTCCCTGTGCCTGCTTAAAAAAAAAAATAATATATATATATATATATATATATATATATATATATATACACACACACACATATATATATACACACACACATATGTATGTGTGTGTGTGTATATATATATATATATATATATATATATATATATAGTTATTATTTATTCAGAGAGGAAGGAGAGGGAGAGAGAGGAAAGGCAAGAGAGAAACGTCAATGGTGACAGACAATCATGGGTCGGCTGCCTCCTGTACGACCCCACTGGGGAGCGGGCCTGATTGGGGATCGAACCCTGACCTGGTTCATAGGTCGACGCCAAACCACTGAGGCCCGCCAGCCGGGCTGTGCGTGGTTCTTGCTCCCCAGCCCGGCCTGGGGCAGCTGGCCGTGCAGGAGCGAGGACCCCCAGGCTCAGGGCGGAGGGCGGCGAGGGCCCATGGCCTCGGGGAGCACGCGGGGGCTGGGGGCGGGGACAGCGCGCCCCAGGCCGGCGGCCGCTCCCCTCGCTCATCCCCGGTAAATTACTGGGTCCGCCGGCGGCCGCGGTATAAAGCCGCCCGCACACTGGCGCCCCGTCCCTGCCGCGGACGCCCCACCATGAGGCCAGCGCTGGTGCTCCTGCTTCTGGCTGTGCTGTGCGCCGGCGCGGGTAAGGCCGCCCGCAGTGCCGGGCAGTGCCGGACGGCAGGGCCGGGGCG
Organism: Pipistrellus kuhlii; assembly: GCF_014108245.1. Classification (NCBI taxonomy): domain Eukaryota; kingdom Metazoa; phylum Chordata; class Mammalia; order Chiroptera; family Vespertilionidae; genus Pipistrellus; species Pipistrellus kuhlii. The sequence goes on from NW_023425449.1 coordinate 278,737, forward strand.
GGGGCTGGCAGCGCCGGGGGGCCTGAGGCCAGGGCCCCGCGCTGCTCCCGGCCTCGGGGTCCCCTGGGCCCTGTTTCTGGTCAGCTCGGTCCTTGTCCTGGGGGAGCAGGGAGATGGGGGCCTGCGGACCCCGGGCTGGCCGGGCCTGGGGCTCAGGGGCGTCTGAGGGGCCTGTTTCCCGAGGGCAAAGGGGGTTCCTGGGAGGCGGGACTCTCGGGCTAAAGCCCGGAGAGCGAGGGTGCTGGCCTCTCAGCCCAGCCGGGCCCCGTGAGCAGGCCGGGGCACGGAAACGGAACCGAGGCCTGGGGAGGGGGGTGGCTCAGCTGGTGATTATCAGCCTGATAATTACCCCCCAGAGCTAATTACCCCCCACTCAGGGCTAATTACCCCCCCCTAGCCTGGGCGTGGGGCCGATGAGCCTCCTGAGTGCCTGCCCCAGGCGGGGGTGGGGGGGTGGAAATGGGGGTGGCCACTCAGGGAGCTGGAGGCAGGCGGAGGGCAAGGCCGGGGGTGTGGGCCACCCCAGACGTCGGAGGAGCCAGGCACCCCGCCCGCCCCGCAGCCCCAGGCACCACACAGAGACTCCGCTGCCTCTTTTAACACACAAATATTTTACACTTTCTTTTTCAAATTTATTTTTTTTATTGATTTCAGACAGGAAGGGAGCGGGAGAGAGAGATAGAAACAACAATGATGAGAGAGAATCATTGATCGGCTGCCTCCTGCACGCTCCCCCCTGGGGATGGAGCCCAAAACCTGGGCATGTGCCCTGACCGAGAATCGAACCGGGGACCCTTCAGTCCGCAGGCCGATGCTCTGACCACTGAGCCACACCAGCTAGGGTGAGGCCTATTCTTCTTGGAGGTCCCAGGACCCTGGCCTGGGGAGCAGGGCCTCTGAGCTGGGGGTGAGGGGGCGCTGAGCTCACCTCCTGCTGGACCGGGGTCCAGCCACCTGCGCCCCCCACACTCCACAGGGGAAAGGGGCTCCGACATCGGTGGGTCCAGCCGGGGGAGGCGCCAGCCCCCAGGTCAGAGCGGGCCGCCTCACCCTGCAGGACCGGCACAGGCAGCCCTCGTGAGAACCCCCCAGGCACCTGGCTGCCTCCGGAGCCCTGGCCACAGGCCCTCCTCCCTCAGCACAGGCCCCACTGCGACCGGCTCCTGCTCCCCATCTGCGCCCCTGCCCGGCACAGCTCTGGGGTCCCCCGGCCTGGTCCCCGCCCTGCACTGCTCCCCGAGGGCCGCTCCGCAGATAGCACGCA